>NW_021591660.1:0-355 GCF_001605985.2 Dendrobium catenatum
TTTCAAATGACCATTAAACGATCTATGTTCAAGGGGATCAATATCGGTCGTCCATTCAAACACTCCCATTTGGACCTTGATCCTCCACATATTTACAAGTCATGCCACTCTCCGAAAACTATAAATAGACCCTCATTCTTCACATAAGAGGAAGAAGCCAAGAGAGAAGAAGGAAGAAAGCTCCAGCCACCTAGCTCCTCCTCGACCACCGTCGGAGTGTTGTCGCACCACCGTCGTAGGTCTGCCGCACCATCGATGGACCACCAAGGGATGCCGAAGTGCCTTCCAAAGCTGAAGTACCCCCTGACACTGAAGTGTCACTGCCGATCCACCACCTGACACCGGAGTGCCGTCG
>NW_021591661.1:0-357 GCF_001605985.2 Dendrobium catenatum
CATTCCAATATCATTAAATTTTAAACTAAAATCTAATAATTAATAAAAATAAATACATTGAAAAAGAAATAAAATAAAATTAAGACATCTATTTTTCAAAACTTATAGCCAAGTAATATTTCTCTATAAGAAAATGAAATTGATTTTCTAATCTGAATCCAATCATAATTTAATTTAAAATTTTAAGAGATTAAATTTTACATAGAGATTAATTTGTAGAGCAAAATATTTTAAAATTTTATTCTAGAGATTGACTATAAATGATTTGTCTTTAAAAACTTAACCAATTTAAGAAGAGTAATTTCAACACAAGTTAGAACATCTGTTGACCTCATTATTCGAGGTCAATTTCCCCGG
>NW_021591662.1:0-273 GCF_001605985.2 Dendrobium catenatum
ATCTGGCTGATTCTTTCTGATTTGATCCTATCGTCTAGGATAATGATAATATCATCCTGGATGATGTGTATAATTACAGCTACCTTAACCATGATGCCCTAATTAAGGTTTCAATTTTTAACTGATCATCTAGGATGATATGGAGATCATCTAGGAAGATGTGATCAAAAATAGAAAACTATAAATTACTCAGAATTTTTCTCTTAAGTGTGTATGTGAAAGGTTACTTAGCATCTAGAATCACATCGTTTACAATTGACTCAAGAAAAGGTA
>NW_021591663.1:0-235 GCF_001605985.2 Dendrobium catenatum
AGGCTCCTAGAAAGCCAATGAAGAAATAGTCACAAAGGGACAATGCCTGGACTTTGGTTAATAATAACTATATGATCAGAGCAGAGAAGGCAAAAGTATGTCTCCCTTGGTTTCTGAATGAACATTTAAGTGGAGAGGTCTAGAAATAAAAGGCTGCATCATTGTCTGAGGCATATGGAAAAGCCCACTATGAAAGTTTGTTATGGATGTTAAGCCCTATGAACTTAGTCCCAAG
>NW_021591664.1:0-259 GCF_001605985.2 Dendrobium catenatum
ATGAGAGAGAACTTTCGATTAAGGCTAGTCGTCAATTAGATACGTTGTATCCATAGATACGTAGTACCAGACATATAGTAGCAGCAATGGGTTTTGGAATTGGGATTTGTATTGGAATATTTTGAAAATTTGATATATTTAAAATAGAAATTGCACCATCTTGCACTTAAAGCGGATGGTGGGGGAATGGATGATAAACCCGATCAAGATCCCATGGTTCTATCGTCCCGGGCCATCATGGTCCCTGGTCTACTTAGTC
>NW_021591665.1:0-256 GCF_001605985.2 Dendrobium catenatum
TTCAATAATACCATGCAACATCAAACAAAGAATCAGAGCTCAAGATTGGATTGAATAATGTTATGTTGTAAGGATTTTGTAATATTCATTGATGTAATTTTGATTTCTTGAATCAATTCCTGTAAAGGGGTATGCTTGCTTGGTGACCATGCACACACACACTCAAGGAAGTGAGATCTACTCAAATCTAGAAGATAAAGTTTTGAACTAATCGTACTAGAAGATTTTGGATTGTCTAGGACGATTCTTTGTGATA
>NW_021591666.1:1649-2008 GCF_001605985.2 Dendrobium catenatum
AGAGAGAGAGAGAAGGAGAGAGAGAGTGAGATAAAGAGAGAGGAGCAGAAGAAGAAGTAGATGGAGAGAGAGGGAGAGAGAGTGAGAGTGAGAGAGAGAGAGCTGAAAGTTGCATTTTGCATTAGAGAGAGAGAAAGAAAGAGAAAGAGAGAGAGAGAGAGAGGGAGGAAGATAGTGAGAGAGACAAACAAAGAGAGGGAGGGAGAGAGAGAGGGAGAAGGGGAGAGATAGAGAGAGAAGAAGGAGAGAGAGAGAGAGAGAAGAGGAAAAAGAAGGGGAGAGAGAGATGAGTAGAAGAAGAAGGAGAGGGAGAGAGAGAGATAGAGAGAGAGAGAGGAGTATAAGAAGAAGGAGATGAA
>NW_021591667.1:0-796 GCF_001605985.2 Dendrobium catenatum
GCTTTCCAAAACTGCCTGAGAAATTTTGGAAAAATTGTTCTTGATCGTCCGAGATGATATTTTATAGTCCAGGACGATATACCGGGACGATGTCCAAAAATAAGATTTTCCTAAGTAGATATGGCGGCAGATTCTTGCTGAATTGAGTCGATCGTCCTGGCCGATATAAAATCGTCCAGGACGATATGTTTTGCACAATGACGAGTGCTTTAATGAGGATGCCCTAATTAGGGTTTTTGCTTTTGGACAGATCATCCAGGCCGATATAAATATCATCCGGGATGATATTACCAAAAATAGAAAACTTTAGGGTCCCGTTAGAAACTCTTCCAAGTTACAAAGTATGAGGACCCACACCAAATACAATTAGACTCAAGAAAGGAAAAAGTGTACAAAATGACTCAGACCTAGTCTACCCAATCTTGAGCTGATTCCAAATAGCAGTCCGATCGTGTGAACCTGAAATGTTAGTAGAAAATAGTTATAGAGAAAAAGAATTTTTGTTATCATCAAAATCATAAGCCATAGATCCGCAACAATCTCCCCCTTTTTAATGATGGCAAATATTTCAATTTGAATTTTCAAAAAAACTTCTCCTAATCTCCCCCTTACTAGAATAACACTTTTAAAAATAGGGGAGATGAAAATATTTTTTTGAAGTTTTAAAATTTTTGAAAAGAAAGAAAAAATAATACAAATTCAACAGTACGTTCTCCCCCTTTGACATTATCAAAAAGAGAGGAGGAACAAACAAAAAACAAAATGAATAGAAGAAAAAAGAAAACGATCCCTGATC
>NW_021591668.1:0-209 GCF_001605985.2 Dendrobium catenatum
GAAAGTAATATTAAAATTTTAGGCGTTAGATATATAAATAACATAAAAATAAAGTGATATGTATATAAATCCCCCAACTTTCTTTCAATTTTCTCGATATTTTTAAGAAATCTTTGTAGTGAAAAACTGCTTTTTATAACAAAATTTATATGTGATATCTTTAAGAATACAACTCATCAGTTAAAAAAATATATATATCCAACACAACT
>NW_021591669.1:0-236 GCF_001605985.2 Dendrobium catenatum
ATATCGGATGGCTGGTCGGCGGACGGCTCGGCAGAGACGACAGCAGATGGCAGGTCAACCTCCGGATACCAGCATGTTGCGATAAGCTACGGCTCATTTCGAGGACGAATTATGGCTCAAGGACGGCGGATGACTAGAGGACGGCAGAGCTAACATGACGCGGGACTTTAGGGCTTGACGATAAATCTATCCTTTTTAATAAATAATAATAATAACAATAATAATAATATTATTAT
>NW_021591670.1:0-687 GCF_001605985.2 Dendrobium catenatum
GAACAATCTCGTCGGACGAAAACGGCTCCGCGTCGTCTGAAAATCAACTTTTGCAAATTCCACCTCGACTTTCTCTCTCCTCAAAAGATATTTTCATTTTATAAAATTTTTCTCTCTCTTCAAAATGACTAATTTCTGCTTTATAATACACAGATTGGCCCGGCCGATCGCTAGATCGTCCCGGGATGATCAGACCAATTTCGATCGTCCTGGACGGTTCCCAGAACTAGTTTCAGGCCGATATTTTGAACAGTGCAAATCGGCCTGGCCGAAGCCTAGATCGGTCTGGACGATGTCTACAGAAAAACACCTGGAGCAAATCTGAGCAAATCTGAGCAGATTTTGATATTACAATCTCCCCAACTTCTAAAAAATGTCTTCCTTGACATTATCCAATCCAAACTCAGTCAAAACAAGTACGGGTACGACTGTCTCATGTCAGACTCCTTCTCCCAAGTCGCTTCACGTGCAGTCCGGTGTTTCCACTGGACTTTAACCATCAGAATCTATTTATTTCTTAACTTTCAGACGTCGTACGCTAAAATCAACTCTGGCTCTTCTTTGTACGCCAGATTCTCCTGAATCTTAACCTCAACAGCTTATACCTTCTTCCTAGAGTCGGACATCCACTTCCTCAGAGTGGATATGTGAACACATTATGCACGTCAGGCATCGAATCAGAAAGCA
>NW_021591671.1:0-360 GCF_001605985.2 Dendrobium catenatum
TTCACATGTTCAGGCTTCCTGCATTCATAACAAATAAGATCAAAATATCCTTTAGAATATTTATGATCCTTACCTTTTCTCCAATGATGCTTTTTCTTCTTCCTAAGAAAGCTTTTGAATTTCCTTGTGATGAAGGCAACTTCATCGCTCTCAGACCCGAAAGAATTGGAGTCTGATTTGTGCGCCTTTAGTGTAACTGTTTTCTCCTTCTTCTTCTCACCTACATCAAGATTTCTTTTATTCACCTCTTACTCGTAAGCAATGAGTGAGCTAAGTAAGTTATCAATAGAATAAGTGTTCAAATCCATAGATTTAGTTATTATAGTGATTTTAGCATCATATGATGAAGGCAAGCATCTT
>NW_021591672.1:0-441 GCF_001605985.2 Dendrobium catenatum
ATAATAAATATCGTATCGAACCGCTTTAACTCAAATTTGTCCGTTATGCTGATGTGGATCATACCGTACGAAACGGAGGTATCGTACAGTACGATCATCAATAATGTCGTACCAACTGGATTTAATTTGTCCCAATCCGGTGCTGACGTGGATCGTATTGTATGATGAAGAGGTATCGTACAATACAGTAGGCAATTATGCTGGAGGATTATCGTACAGTATGATGTATATCGTACAGTACGATCAACAGAGCTGAAATCTGCCCATTGGTTGATGTATGTAGATTGTGATATATCATACGGTACAATGTAGGTCGTACAGTACGATGAACAGTCAATGCAAAGTATTGGTGTGGTGAGTGTGTGGTGATCAGGAGCAGCCCTAAAAGTTATTGTTTTTGTTTTGTTTTGTTTTTTTTTATTGTTTTTTTTTTTTGTTTTT
>NW_021591673.1:0-558 GCF_001605985.2 Dendrobium catenatum
TTCCTCATCTAAATGCTTAGTATGATTTTATTCCATGCTCTTTGGTTAAAATATAATATTGCACACAGATTTTACTTTCCATCGTAAAAGAAAAAAAAATCTTTTGAGTAAAACAGATTCATATTTAGTGCAATAAAGATTTTATTTTTTGTCTAATTTATAAAAATGAGTTTATTTTAAGTTTAAATTAGCTTAAGGAGCATGTCAATGAAAAAATCTTAAAAGCAGTAAAACTATATTTTAATTATCCAGTTTTAATAGAAACATTAACTTTATTATTCAGTTTTCGATTTCTATTGAAACTGAAACTTCATTATCTGATTTCAATAACTCTATTTATCGGTTTTAATTTAAAAAAAAATTATTAATAAACCGGTACCTATATACTAGTTCTTAATAATTTATTCTTTTCCCCTATGAAACCAGTACCAGTTTCTATACAAGTAATATTATTAATATCAATTAAATTTCATTTATTACTTGTTTTTATAAAATGCCAATTATTAAATGTACTTAAACTTTAATATAAAGTTATAAAATTTAATATTAAATTTTATA
>NW_021591674.1:0-297 GCF_001605985.2 Dendrobium catenatum
CGGTAAATGCCCTAAAATAATCAGGCCCGAGCCTCGCATTTCTTTTATATTCTTTCCTTCTCTCTCTACGGACGAGCTCTGCCATCGCCTCCGCCCGCTTCTTGGTCGATCGATCGTTTTGCCGTCGCCGACCGCCAATGAACTTTGTCTGACCGCCGACCCCACACCAGCCGCCTATCACGCCGCCGGTGCTCTGCTATCTTGCCGCCGTCGATCTCACACCGGCTGCCCTAGTTTTCGTTTGAGGTGAAGAAACACCAGGATTTTTAAGTGCTAGATCATTTTTCTTTCCTTTGT
>NW_021591675.1:0-266 GCF_001605985.2 Dendrobium catenatum
ATTAGGTAATATAATCTCTATCTCCCTAGCCATTGCTTGATCCTGATCAGTGAATATTATAACATAATATTTATTATTCATAATTCTTAAAAAAATTTGAAATAGCCAGGAAAAAAAATCAATTATTTCCTCAGATAGAAATGCCACACTTAATATAATGTTTTGCCAATGATTATTAACTCCAATAATAGGGGCACATGCTAAATTATATTTATTAAGATGGTAGCTTGTATAAAAATAATGACATCCCTAAAGCAATCGTAATC
>NW_021591676.1:0-273 GCF_001605985.2 Dendrobium catenatum
ATATATATAACACAAATCTTTATATTTATTAATTTAGCATTCTAATATTAAAATTGCATTAAAATATATAAAGAAAATTATATATTTGACTTTAGACAAGTAATCTTAATAATATTTTCTTATGAAATTTAGGGATTATCGTGTTATATAAATAAATTTAGACTTTAGATATCAGATATGTAAACAAATAAGACCTTGGCGATATGTATGTAAATTCTCTTAAAAGTTAATTTTAAAAGTTATTATTAAAATTCTAAAAAGAAATTTCCACTT
>NW_021591677.1:0-223 GCF_001605985.2 Dendrobium catenatum
TAGTGTTTTACAAAATTTAAAATTTAATAATTTAATTTTGTTTATTCATTCATGGCATTGCAATAATGAGCACGAGGACTAAAGCCTCCTTTGGACATATAGTCCCATTGCTCTAGGTAGTCCAACCTAATACTTTATTGATTGAGTGTAAATGTTATTTAGCATCAATTTATTAATTACTGATTCAGAAATTTTATAATTTATCATTTATATTACACTAATC
>NW_021591678.1:0-2384 GCF_001605985.2 Dendrobium catenatum
TATAAGGATAGGTTATAAGGCCCACCAATCAGACAACCCTTAAAGGAGAGCAATAAGCCCAAGCTTAAACAAAACCATAGGGCACTTCCAAGGGAAGAAGTAAGAACTATCCAAATCAAAACTACGGGTTACTTCCAAGGGAAGTAGTAAGACTCACTTCTAAATGAAAATGGACTATTTCTAATAGAAGCAGTAAAACCCTCTCCTGACTTAAATAAGGATACTTTCAACAAAAGCAGTAAGGCATATTCTTAAGCCAAATTAAGCCACTTTTAAGTGAAGTAGTAAGCCTTATTTTTACAAAAAATCGAAAAAACTAATGGGCAATTTCGAAGAAGAGCCATAAGCCCCATCCCAAAAAAAATTACTAGGCAACTCCAAAGAAACCGTAAGCCCCATCTCAATTAAAACTCTTGGGAAACTCCTAAAAGGAGCCATAAGACCCAAACTAAACAAACATAATAGGTAACACCTAAAAAAATTTGTAAGCCCCAAATTAAATAAACTAACCATGATAACTTTTAATGGAAGCAAACATATATGTTTTAACTTAAATTGGACAACTTCTAATAGAAGTTGTAAGCTCTAAACTTAAAAAGCTTAAAAATAAAAAATGCATCTGTCTTCTGTAATTATTTATCAGGGGTGATAAATTTGAAACTAAATTCAGCTCATAAATAGCAAATATTGTGTTAGGTGTATCACTTAAATTTATTATCAAATAATCTTTTATTAGTAGGGATGTGGCACGTACCCTCTGATTGGATGATTTTCCTATGAAATGGTACAACTATAGTACGATCATGGTCAAACCATGTATGTTCCCTAACGGCTTCAAATTCTTGAGTAATAAATCATAAGATGTGCTCGATAAGCACAAATCCCTTTTTTTCAGCTAAGATGGACTCAAATCTATCCTTTTTGATAAACGTCAACCCCAGGTCTATAAGGTATCCTTGAAAGAAGAAACTCGTGGCTGTCGATAAGATTCTTTCTATCAAGTTGGCTCAACTATTTCCTCTGACAGTAGACCAGGGACCATGACAGCCCTGACTGACGGAACCATGGGATCTTGATCGGGCCCCATCATCATTACCCCCACAAATGAGACTAAAACCCAAAATTTTGAGCTTATGTTAAGTGATTCATCATTAATTGAGAGCGCTCTCTTACGAATATGAGGGGTAATTAACTATAAGGGTTTGAGCATAGGGCTGCAAACGAACGGAGTCAAGTCGAGTATATGAGTGTTTATGTTTGTGTTCATTTATTATCAGCTTGTTCAAATTTGGTTCGTAATTAATTCGAGCTTTATTATTTGTGTTCATGTATGATTTATTTAAATTAATGAGTGTTCATGTTGGTTCATGTTCGATTCATGTTCAATTCATTTAGTGTTTATCGAGCTTTAAACAAACAAGCCTTGACAAACTATAAACGAGCTCTACTTCTAGATGTTCATTAACTTAATAAACGAGCTTTATTGAGCCTCCTAACAAATAATTACATCGAACATGTTCGTAAACATATTTAGTGAATTTTTTAAAAATATCAAACAAGTAAGATCATGAACAGATCTAATAAGTATTCTTGAGCTATCAAATGATCAAGTTCATGAACATATATAAATAGTTTTTTAACTATCAAATGAGCTCGTTCACGAACAAGTGATATATGATTCATCTTATATTTGTTCATAAATATTTTAAACAAACAATCAAGCAAATATGAATAAATGTAAAATATTTCTTGTACAAGAATCGAACACAAATTGAGCTTCTTATCGAGCCTAATGTCAAGTTTGTTCTTGAACTTTAAATGATGTTGTTCACAAACATAAATGAGCCGAACACATTAGTGTTCAAGATTATTTATTTAAGGATCGAGTATTTAAAATAATGTTCAAGTTTGTTTGTTTAGTTAAGGAGCTTTAATTGAACCGAACAACAAGTAGCTCGGTGAATGCTTGGTTCGCGTGCAGCCCTATTTGTGCTCATAAGAAGTAAGAACTTAGACTTAAATAAACCCTGATACAATTTTTACGGAAATTTGATTAATTAAAAATTAATCTACCTCAGGTAAAATGAAACCTTAAGCCTAAAAAGGCGAATTCACACTAAGCGCCATTTTTCTTGAGTGAACAATGTTACAGAACATCTTTTATAATGGTCAAATTTAGATATATCCTAATTTCATTCAACAAGGAACTAAATATAATTTCTACTTCATTCATTTAGAATACAACTAGGCAAAGTAGTGGCTGGATTGTGAAATGGATCCAATGAGATGTATTTGTAGGTTCTTTTCATCTTCATCAAGTGGTAAACCAGATTTGCACTTATTATAGAGTAGGTGATGCTTTTCTAGAACATTGAGGGAATGAT
>NW_021591679.1:0-377 GCF_001605985.2 Dendrobium catenatum
CGCTAAATTTAGAGAATTGGGCAACTTGCAAAAGCACCCAACCTAAGTGTTTGCATACTTAGTCAAATTAAGTTTGCATGAATAGGATTGTGCCATTCGTATCCTGAATAGATGCACATTTTGGGTCTTTCACTAGCTCATTGTTTACTTAAATTTGTGAACCTATAAGCATGCTCATTTGATTTCCAAATGCTTCTGAGGCAAAGATGGCGTATCCCATGACATTCAAAAGTCTATGGATCGTACTCCATCATACATTGGAATTACCTAAGCATGATTAGCGTGATTCATAAATTGAAAGAAATGAGTGCAACGACAAATGTTATAGGCATTAGGTGTTATCCCAAATGATGAACCATCACATGCATGCACCCCTA
>NW_021591680.1:0-253 GCF_001605985.2 Dendrobium catenatum
TGCCGTAAAAGCGGACTTAGACCTAAAGACGAATTTTAGTGTGGTGAATTTTTAAAGTGAAGTTGATTTATTTAAAGCTTTGAATCTTTTCCCTCAATCATAAATGACATTCACAACTTGCAAATGTTCTACAAGAGATCATAAGGTTTTATATATGTTATTTTCTAGAAGGGAATGAAAAACATTTTGAAGATTGATAGACTTGAACATCTTTTGATTAAAATTTTTTTTTATCCTTCATTACAAATGATCT
>NW_021591681.1:0-376 GCF_001605985.2 Dendrobium catenatum
ATTATGGAGTGGGAGTAAACCTAGTTTACGACACATCTGTATATGGGGATGTCCGGCACATGTATTAAAGACAAAAAACTAATAAGTTGGAATCACGTTCAGAAGTATGCATTTTTGTCGGATATCCAAAAGGTACAAGAGGAGGTTTGTTTTATAGTACTCAAGAAAAGAAAGTATTTGTATCGACAAATGCTATTTTTTTTAACATGAATATATGAAAGATTTCAAACCTCGAAGTAAAGTGTTACTCAAAGAATTACTAAATGAACCAATCACAAAAGATTTGGACACTATTGTTGAAAGTCAACAAAAGGAAACCACCACTCTAAATCAAGAACATTTATTGCCTCGTCGTAGTGGGAGAGTTATTAGATTA
>NW_021591682.1:0-233 GCF_001605985.2 Dendrobium catenatum
ATACACCCAAAGGCATAAATTCATACATGATGAAATGTTCTACTCGTTGGATGACTATGACATCCCAAGAGGACGGTGAATTAGGGTTTTTAAAAAATATATTTAATATAATTTTAATATTAATTAGCAAGAGAATAATTAAACACACAATTTTAAAATTTTATAATTAAAGTAAATAAAATAATTGCAATCAAATAAAATAGTAGACGTAATATTTTTACATGGCTTGGCCT
>NW_021591683.1:0-206 GCF_001605985.2 Dendrobium catenatum
CAGGTCATTTTTGGGTTGTCGGGTCAACCCGAACCCGACCCGTTTTTTAAAACTGGTCAGTTTGTTGAACCTGAACCCGACCCTTTTCACAAACGGGTTGACTCGAATCCGGATTTTTTCGAGTCGGGTTTCGGTTCGTGTCAAAAATTAACACCCCTATATTTTATGGATATATTTTTTAAAATTTTTTGAAATCCCAACAAGAA
>NW_021591684.1:0-219 GCF_001605985.2 Dendrobium catenatum
GGGAAACTACGAAAATAAAAGCATAATATAAAAAACTTATGGTACAAGTAAAATCAATAATAAAGGCTCGCAATCATTGCCGTCGATCTCTGTGGTCGTCTCTGATAGACGTGCCGAAATCTCCTATCGATGACCTCATCAAAGGTACTTTAATGCGACCACAACCTAAAGATTGAGATATGAAAAAAAATGATTTTGTAGATGAAGTGATTACAAGTT
>NW_021591685.1:0-290 GCF_001605985.2 Dendrobium catenatum
GTCACTCCACTGTCCGGTGGTGATCTGGCGGCACTCCTGTGTCAGGCGGTGGATCGGTAACGGCACTTTAGTGTCAGTGGATACTTCAGCTTCGGATGGCACTTCGGCGTCCCTTGGTGGTCCGAAGGTGGTGCGGCGAGACTACGGCGGTGGTGCGACTGCACTCCGGCGTCCCTTGGTGGTCCAGCGGTGGTGTGGCAAGACTACGGCGGTGGTGCGGCAGCACTCCGGCGGTGGTCGAGGATGAGCTAGACGGTGGTGCTGGAACTCTTGAAGAGCTCTCTCTAATC
>NW_021591686.1:0-255 GCF_001605985.2 Dendrobium catenatum
ACACTCTCCCAGTATAAGCAGAGAACCCTTCGTCCTTAAACACTCTCCCAGTGTATGCAGAGAACCCCTTAGACTATTTACACTCTCCAAGTGTAGATAGAGAACCTTTCGGCTGTTCACACTCTCCAAGTGTAGGCAGAGAACCCTTTGGTCGTTCACTCTCTCGAAGTGTCGGCAGAGAACTGGATCTCCTTAACAGATCTTCTCACAAGAAATCTAGAAAGATTAGAGAAAAGAGTGAAGTAATCACAAATC
>NW_021591687.1:0-284 GCF_001605985.2 Dendrobium catenatum
CGCCATATCTACTTAGGAAATACTTATTTTTGGACATTATCCCGGTATATCATCCTGGACTATAAAATATCATCCTGGACTATAAAATATCGTCGCAGACGATCCAGAGCAATTTTTTCAAAATTTCTCAGGCAATTTTGGAAAGTAATTAATGGGGATTTCGTCCAGGCCGATCGCAAGATTGTCCGGGACGATTAGACATCATCCAGCTTCATTACAGGGTGATATTTAGGATGATTTTCCTCATATTTGAACTAATCGGCCAGGACGATATACCTATCATC
>NW_021591688.1:0-442 GCF_001605985.2 Dendrobium catenatum
TGATGACTGATGTCAATATGTTTCATTCTTGAATGTTAAATATAGTTTTTTGAAATGCAAATGACACTAGGGTTATCATAATAAATGGGAATTGTGCCTATTGTTAATCCTAAATAAATCAATTGATTTTTCAACCAAAGTACTTATATCACACAACATTCTAAGGCAATATATTCAACTTCAGTAGTAGATAAGGCTATGAAATTCTATTTTCTAGCATACCATGAGACTAAAGAATTTCTAATAAATTGACATGTTCCAAAAGTACTCTTTCTATCAACCCTACAACCTACATAGTCCGAATCTAAATATCTAATTATTTCAAGTTAAGAACTGAACTTAGGATATCAAATTCCTAAGTTTTGAGTTCCCAAGAGATATCTCAAAATCATTTTCACTGCTGTCAAATGTGATTCTTTTAGATATTATTAAAATCTAGCAC
>NW_021591689.1:0-733 GCF_001605985.2 Dendrobium catenatum
GCACTGGCATTGTCAGTCACCACCTGAACAACCAATTGCTCCCCGATCTCCTCAACAACTCCATCTAATAAATTGAAAATGAAATCAACATTTTTAACCTCATATGAAGCTTCAACTGATTGTAAAAACACCATGCCATAGGGATTGTTTATAAGGATATTAATCAAGTTCATGCTCTTCATGTCAGACCATCCATCTTATATAATAGTAACGCCAGTCTCACTCCATGTCCGTTTAATCTCATCAATACTCTGCTCTGTGTTTTATAGCTCATTCAAAATCCATGTTTACAACTCGTACATGGAAGGTGCCTTCAACCCTCTCCCATACAATCCTACAGATCGTAAAATATTGAAGTAGGCTGGCGATGTCGCAACATTAAATGGAATGATATTCTAGAAAAAAAAATCTGCCAATATCCATACAAACTTGACGTCAACCCTTTCTAGTACCAGTCGCAGGCATCATCTATGCTTGTCCTCTATCCTCTCCTGGATTAATCATATATTAGTCCATATGACCCTGAGCACCTCTATTATGTTTTGTGGAGGAAGAGCCCTTTCCACTCTCGCTCCTGTAATAAGCACCTTATTCGTCCCTTTCATCAAATTACTCATGTTGTAAATGTTTTTTGCCATGGTACTCTTCTTCATATAAGCAGTAATTTCATCCTTCACCTTATTCGGCACATTTGAACATGGTGCTACGTTTTTATGCGAGCCGGATAAGTGTT
>NW_021591690.1:0-229 GCF_001605985.2 Dendrobium catenatum
TGATGGAGTAGCATCCTCTCATAGAAATGCAACCCAACAATATGTAATTCCCGGAAAGGCTGGTGTCAGTTTAATTTTTATAACACCAGAAAAAGGAATGATGCACTTTTCCTACCATTTATCGGAGCCCTGCACAAATAACGAAGCTAAATACGAAGCTCTGATAACCGGTTTGGAACTTGTAATTCTAATAAAAATTAAAGAGATTAAGATCTTTGGAGATTCCCAG
>NW_021591691.1:0-314 GCF_001605985.2 Dendrobium catenatum
GGAAGTTTCTTTGAGTTTTCTTAGAATGAATTTTTATCGGTCAATTTTCTTTCTTCCATTTACATCTGATTCTAAAGACGGGTTATAAAAAAAATGTGGGTTGAAAAGCATATTTGGGTTTGGAGTGGAAGAACTTGTTTGGGTTTTTGCTTTCCGGATTTGTTTTTCTTCACTATTTTAAGTTTTATATAAAAATTGATATGAGTGGTTGTGTCAAATATTTCGAGTGTTAAGATAGTTGCTATTTGCATGCTTTACATTTTTGCAGCTTGTATAATTTTGATGATTCCAAACATTATTGTTCAAATGTGTAG
>NW_021591692.1:0-1564 GCF_001605985.2 Dendrobium catenatum
TGGTTCATGGGGGGAGATTTCCTCGGGTTGACAATCCACTCGGAGATCTCCTCCATACGGTTTTGAGTGTTCTCGGGTGTAGGAGTGTCCTGGCTTGGTTCAGTCAACCCGTCCCTTCCCTTGGATGGAGCAGCTGTAGGTGCTTTGTTTTTTCCCCTCCTCTTGAGGGTGACTAAGTTCCAAGTGCCCAAAGAATCCTCATCATGTTCCTCACATCCTTGCAGGCCATTCCTAGTTGGCTGTTCAGTCCTTGCCGAGGGGCCCTGGATGGGCTGATCCTTTGGCACAGCATGTGTGGCCTGAGTTGCACGTCCACTGGATGGGGACGGTCCACTAGTATTGCCCAACCTTGGGCAGCTGCCCTTGGCATGTCCGAGATAGCCGCAATCAAAGCAAAAATTGGATAGGCCTTCGTATTCAATTCTTTGGAAGAACTTCCCATGGATGCCATTTATCCAAACTCCCGGAATTAATTTATGTTCGAGATTGATCCTTACACAAATCCGTGCAAAGGATGACTTCTCCCATGTGCTAGTATGAGAGTCCATCCAAAGGGGCTCACCAATTCCATTGGCAATGCGAGTAATGTTGTTGATATCCCAATAGATAAGTGGTAGCTGTGGCAATCGAATCCAAATCGGTGAGTGTAAGCCGTGCAAAGAAGATGGAGAAAAGGTGGAGGTCCACTTGTCCATTCCTATGATATTCCCGGCCACAATCTAAGGCCCACTTGAGAGTACCGCATCTCTCGCTTCGATGCTTTTAAAAATGCAAATAAAGGTATTTGTTGCAACCGTAATGATCTCGAATTCTCCAAAATGTTACCATCTTCGCTTAAGCTCCTTGAGAAGAAACGAGAAAGAAATCCGACGACCCATGAGTTTCGCCACAATAGCCTTGTCTAACCGAGAAATGTTGTCCCAGACTGAGTCCCTCTCGGGTTCAATGCACACCCCATCCAATGCACTCCATTGCTCACGGCTAAGGCGATCAAGAGGAACATGCTGGACTTTGCTCCAAGTGAAAGACCCCTTGGGCAAGTCATGCGGCGGCAGATTCCTAGCTTACGGGGGCTGCGGCTTAGCCCAAGCAGCAACCTGGGAGGGAGGGGCATTTGCACAAGCACCTTGTGTGCACTGTTCTGAAGTTATTTGCTCGATGATGGCAGGACCAGCGGGATGTTCACCCTAGAACTAGCAGCAATGCCCTCCCTAGCAAGACAGTCCATATCCACCACATCCCTATGATCATCGGCATCACAATCGCTTGAGGGACTAACCTTGTCGTTAACAAGGTCAGCCCAGGCGGTGGTCTTCCGTCCGGATGGCAACACTGCCTCTGCAAGGGCCTTCAATTGAATAGCAACCCCATCCCCTTGATCATCGTTCATATCCGTTTGGGAGCCCGAAGCCTCCCCAGATTCCTCCATCTCGCTGGCCATACAGTCTTCATGCTCGGACTGCTCACGGTCTTCGTCTGCCATACCGCAACTGCTGGCACGTCGAGATCCCTCCCCCGAACTACAGCTGCTATCATCCTTGTCCATGCCCTGGGGTTGAACCTG
>NW_021591693.1:0-254 GCF_001605985.2 Dendrobium catenatum
GAAATATTAGAACTTCATTATTCATAATTTCTTTTCCTTTAGAACTAGAAACTCAATGGTGCATGACTCAGCCATTGTTATGTCATAAATGTATAAGTTTATGAAAAATAGTTATAGTATAATCAACTTTAATATAATATTTCCAAATGATGTTAACTATAAGAGTTTAGCTTTATTAGGGTCTCTTAAGCACATAAGTTCATCCTCACAAACAATGGGGAATGGCTTTATAGCACAATTAGTACCTAGATAGG
>NW_021591694.1:0-2564 GCF_001605985.2 Dendrobium catenatum
TTCCTTTCCATATGATCTTCTGATCCTCTAAGGTTAGATGTGAGTCCCCACACTTAGGCATCCTTTCCTTACGATCATCCGCTAGAGTTGGAGAACGCCCCACGTGGCACCATCCTAGTGTAAATTTTAAATCTTAAATCGATCCTCTATGATTAGGTGTGAGTCCCCACACTTAGGCTTCCTTTTCATATGATCATCCGATCCACTAAGGTTAGGTGTGAGTCCCCACACTTAGGCATCCTTTCCTTACGATGATCCGCTAGAGTTGGAGAACGCCCCTCGTGGCACCATCCTAGTGTAAAGCTTAAATTATTAAACCTTCCAAGATTAGATACAATCTTTTCCATAGGTTGCTTTCTTTTCTTAGAAGACAACCTTTAGTTCGTTGAGTTAGGTGTAAGTACCCACTTAATGGCATCCTTCCTCTTGAACTAGAAAGAAGACTCTAGTCTTATCAAAATCATATTCAAACCAAAATAACATTCAAAATTCCTATTCGTGCCAAACCTCACTCAACTTTTCAATATCTTAGATTTATTAAATAATACTAATTTCATTAGTTATTATTTCCTAAAGCCATCAATGCCAATATTAACTTCAAAATCACTGAATCAACTCGAAACTCTATCATTTTTTTATCTAGATTTACAATCAATTCTCAAAATTCATTCAATTCATGTACTCAAATCTTTAACTTCAACTCTGAATCTAGTTGATCATTTTGGTCAACGCCAAAACGCACGATAAACTTTGGCAAGTTTATCATGCCTATTGGGGGTCCATTTGTTGACCTCATTATTCGAGGCCAATTTCGTCAGAATCTATTCTAGCACCTAGGTCTTTGTAGCCTAGTGTAGACGTCGTCTATAGGATTTCCTTTAGGTGAATACCCATTGACGTAGCGTCGACTTGAACCTACCACTGAACTCAAATCAAACTCAATTCATGATTCATCGATGTCGATCGATTCAATTTAATGTGACTTAATCCATTTTCGATCAAATTGATTCATCATCAGGCCTAAATCAATCCATAAATCAAACCCAAAATTCCATCTAATAAAGTCTAAATTATTTTTTCGATCAAATCCAATCAACCCTTGAATCTTTCTTTAACGCATAAATAAATCCTAATCGTTCATTTTGAATTAAGAGTTGGTTTTAAAATTAATTAAGCCGGTTCAAAATCGTCCAGACGAACTCCCTCACCCCACATTCTCTGCTTCGTGAAATGAACCGCCCATCTCCTCCAGTTCGCATGAAAAGCCAAGCCGTTGCTTCTCAGTTCGTAAAAATCCCTCCACCTCTCTCTCTGGAATTAGGACAACTGCTCCCTCTCACTCCCATGGCCGAATCCCCAGCCATCCCTCTCTCGGTCGCGTGAGAAGCCAGAGACGAAGCTCCTCATTCGCCCATCTCCCTAGCTTCGCACGACTCCAGCCACATCTTTCTCTCTTGCCGGTCTCCAACGCCGTTCACCAAAACTAGCCAGCCCGAAACCTTCTGCTCTCTTGCGACTAATCCAGGCGAAGTCTCTCATGTATGCTCCTGATTCATAAGGCAGGCAAGGAGCCGATTTCCCCTCTCTGCAGTTTGCAAATCCCGCCGGACCCACCTCCATTCGTATGGTTTGTTCACACCAGACTCCAATCCAACTCTCAGGCCAGCCCGCAATTCCACTCCAGCTTTCTGACAACGCTTGCCTCTTCAATTGTATGAAAGAACATTAATTGTAAGCATCTGGTTTAGTTTTCCAAATTGATTGATAATATCTTTATCTTCCATTAAGATCAAATAATTACATTCCTTAATTTTCTCTAAATGATTTCTACTTATTTCTCTTTATAAGTTTGCACCATATTTATTATAGATGGGTGCATTTCTCTTTTGGTTGAAATAGAGGTTATTATTCTTTGGAGGCAAGATTAAGTAGCGTTGTGGGATGTGGGTTTCCTTTTTGAAAGAAGCATTTTTTTTTTGTTCGCCTAATTCAATTCGTTGTATTTGACGCATGCATTAGATTGAATCGTATATGTATGAGCATAGATTAATAAAGGATTATATATGGATTCGTGTCCAACTTCATGTCATGGTTTAAAAAAAAAAGAATATTTAAGTGATCATGAATAAAAAATGATTTTTGGCGATGCCTCATTTATATTTCAGCAAACCATATAGAGAATGCGACATTCATTATTTATTAACTTTTTGATGATTGTATAACTTTAGTGAGAAGTGTGTGTGTGTGAATATTGAAGTGAAGTATATTTTGAGACATAAGGTGTATGATTTTTAGAAGGTAATGTTTGTGAATGATAGGAAGTGGATATTGTAGGATTTAAGGGTAAAAGTATATGTTGAAAGGGTTTTGTGTGACAAAAATGAAAGATAAAGTGTTTGGATTGGTAAGAAGAAATGATTTATGTGTGTGTATATGTGTTAAGAGAGAACTTGTGTGTTTTGAAAGGTGGAAGGTGATTTGTGTGTCTTTGGAAAATTTTGGAAAGTGCGTATATATACATATATATATATGTATACATACATATATATATATATATATATATA
>NW_021591694.1:2984-5037 GCF_001605985.2 Dendrobium catenatum
CCTATTTTCTTTGTATTTGCATGAACTGTGAGGAACGGTACCGGTCGAGGGAACAAAAGGACAAGGAGCTAATGACGTCAGTCGCCTCTATCCAACCGGGTAGAGGTGCTACGGGCGGAACCACCGGGTCGTAGCCCCCGGTGACTGTGAGTATTTCTAAACTTAGAAAACCTTTAGGGGCCCTTGGTGTGATTTGTGTGAATTCTTACCTTTTAGGTCCCTGTAGTAACTTCAATTTAATTAAGATTACTTTCTGCTTTTAGATCCTTAAACCCCTTTTACACACGCGCAAAATTCAAAGGGTTAGTAATAACAAATATTTTTATCCTATATAACAGTAGTGACACTTAAGGATAATAATTAAGGACCGAGTCTTAGAAAACTTAGACTTATGATGCATGTACACTTTAGGATAGAGATATATAACATAGAAAATCAATATTATTATTATTATTATTATTATTATTATTTTATTTTATTTTTACTTATTTATTTAACAAATTAAATTTAATTAACTAAAAATTTTCTTTTAAATATTAATTGATTTAGGATATATCAAAACCATACTTTATAATACACACACTTAAAAATATTTGATAGGACAACTGACTTTAGCTTTAAGTTAGGCCAGTGTTTATTTCCTTACTACATTGTGACGGGCTTTTTCTCGGTTTTCACTGCATGTTGGTTGTAAAATTGTTGGTGTGTTTGTTTATTTATTTTTACTGCACTTTGTGATGTGATTTGTTTGACGATTAGATTACCCATAGGTTAGGAGCGATTTTGTTGTTAACAAGATTTTCTGCAGGTGGCCACACTCATGCAGGGCAGAAAAAGGGGGCTAATTAATCAATAATTTTATAAAATTCTACAGGTGCTTTAGCTGCTTAGACCCCAAATAAAAAAGAGTGTGGCCAAGTGTGGCTATTTGATTTAATTTAAATGTAAACATATAACTGCTTGGGATGATTTTAACTATAAACTTCTTAGGATAACCCTGCAGGTGGTCTAGATTTTTTTTTTCTTTTTGTGAAGTAAATATGGATGTAAATGTATTGTATTAAAAGTCAGATATGTGAAAGTGATTTTGAAAATGGGATATCACATCCAATTTGGAATCCAAAGAAAAGAGAATATACCTTAAAAAATTATTCTCTTTTATTTGGAAAGTCAAATTAGGATAATTTTAGCATCCAAATAGAAAAGAAAATACCCCTCTTAGGGATGAGTTTCTTTTCATTTGGATATCCAGACCCGACAGATCTAAGGAGCTCGTAGAAGAAGAAAGGATAAAATAAAGACGGAAGAAAGAAGACGAAGAAATGAAGATACAAGAAAAAGTATATCCCAGTTCAAAAATCACTTACGTCATTCTTAGGATTAGTATCCGGGTTTGTTGTCAGTGGTGCCCGACCACTTTATTTTCCTGCAATTCTGGGTGTAACTATATGGACATTGGACATTGGATATTATAACTTTGGATTATTTAATTTGTTTGTTTACATTGTTTGTGCAGTAGCCTTTTTTAGTGCCCTTGCATGTCGTGTTTTGTTTTAGCTTGGATTCGAATCGGAAAGATTTTTTTCGTAAGGGTACGTATAAAATTTTTCTATTTGTAATTGTAATAAAATTTTTTAGGCTTACATAGTAACACTAACGACCTAAGAAGTAAGCTCGGGATCGCCGAGAGTCAGCATAAGCATATTATTACTTTCTCTTCCTTGTTAGGCACCTCCCCGCCTGCGGGTTCTGGCAGACCACTTGACCTATGAGGGTGCAGTTCTGTCAAGGGGAAGTTGTGCAATCTGTAAGGAAAAACCTATTTTCTAATCATAATTTTAAAACTGCTTCATATTCATTTTATGCATTCAAGTCAATTAGCATGCAATGCATTAGATACAAATTAAAAAATAGTCTAAAATATTAATTGCATTTTTTTAGGCATATCTCACCATACATAACTGGGGGCCAATTAAGACCTGTCTTAGATGTCGGCCCTCAATTCCTTAAAACTTAAACTGTTAAGATAGTTGCTATTTGCATGCATTACATT
>NW_021591695.1:0-263 GCF_001605985.2 Dendrobium catenatum
ATCTACTCCGTCCAACAGAATCATAGCCGTTGATTCGTTACAACAGAAGATTCAACGGCGTAGGAGTCAACCTGACTCGGATAAGTGAAACTGCATCCACAGTTTCATTATTATCCACAGTTTTAAATATTTAGTTTATTTTAAATAACTTTAATTCTTTAACCATTTAAATGTTTAATACATATTTACTTAGATATTTATTAAAATACTTTTAAAATTTTTAATCCTAATTTCCTTAAAATATTTTGAATATTCAAACAATT
>NW_021591696.1:0-236 GCF_001605985.2 Dendrobium catenatum
ATGAGTTGAATGCATGTGAGTTTGGTCAATTTGGATTTTTCTTGATTTAGTTATGAATTATTGAGGTTTTGAGCATTTTAATGAATTTTAGAAATTGCTTAATTAATGGCTCTTTTTATGGTTTTGCTTCAAATAAGTTCCCAACTTCTTGAAAACACCACCAAAGGTCAGGGATGACCTAAGGAGGGATCCTCAAGTGTTTGGGAAATTTTTTTTTTTTAAAAAAAAGTTTATAA
>NW_021591697.1:0-2567 GCF_001605985.2 Dendrobium catenatum
TGCAATTGACTTTCTAATAATCATAAAAGGATTATTTGTATATATTTAACCATTTTACAGTTTATATGCATTATTTTGATGTACTCAATCATTATATTAAATCTAAAAATATCTTAGGAACACTAAGAGACATAAACTTGAGAATTTATCATGATGACATATCCACTTAAATATTAATATCATTTCAGCTCTATATCTATATCTTAATGGCAAATACTACATGTTTTGATCAACTTGATGATTGCTATGGATCAAAGAACCTATAGAAAATACTTACGGGTTGTTTGGTTGGACTCCAAATGATTGTAAGGTATTTCAAATTCAGCGGTTTTAATAATTTTGGTATTTGGTTGAATGAAAAAGAAATGCAAAATAAAATAAATATAGTATAAATCATTCTAGTTCTTTTTTCAGGTGAATCAAACTTGCCCAACTTTGAGGGCGAACGGTTTACACTGCGAGCTAACTTGTTTAACCCCTGCCAACCACTGTCGGCCACCACCTATGGTCACCTCCACCCCTCCGGCCACCACCGTTGCCACTAGTCACGGCCTCCCACCACCACCATCCATTGCCATCATATTTGTGTAAATCTTCTTTTTTTATTATCATTTTATCAATGAACAAATTCAAAATAATGCCATTTGCACATTTGAGAATCAAATCTACAGATTCACTCAAGATATTACTTTTAGAGCACAAGATTTTCCATTTTGTGCATCAAGATTGAATTCCCTATACATATATAACTCCATCCAAAGGAAGCAGCCAACAGAATAAATACAGTTAATAAATTTTCTTTTTTTATCTAATCATTTTAAATAAATTATTTTGCAAACAGTTAATTAATTTAGCTCAATATATGATGGGATTATTATAACCAACCTAAAATGAATTCTTTTTTAATCAACAAGAAAACCAATGAACCATTATTCAAATCTCTCGTAGTCAGTTAATTATAAATGTCATCCTGAACAAAACATGTAATTTTAACATCCAATATTGCCCGCAGGGAAAGAATAAATATCAAAGATTTTTACTAACTGGAGAATCTTCCAGAAGTAAAATTACCGGTTTTTTTTAAGTCAAATGTCAAAACGCAAACATTGGCATACACCATTGCTTTGAGGTCCCTGAAGTGCGGACACCAGACAGGAGAACCATATAGTCCGTGCTTGGTATCGAGCCTCGGTACTGTGCTTGGTACCGAGCCTCGGTACAGAGCGTGGTACATTTTTTAGGTGACGTGGCACATTTTTATTGATCTATGGACAAAGTCTGGACTCCGCACAATAAAATTTCCTCCAACCAAGAGGCAGGGATGGACTACATTGATAAAAAAAACATTGTACAAGGCCTATGTTGTTGAGAACAACATCGTGTAAGGCCTACATTCTGACACATACTTCTTGAGAGACAACTTTCTGAGTTTCTCTATAGCTTTTGCCGCATAAAGATACAATGTTCCATCTGGTTTGTTAAATAGAAGCAAGAGCGTTGTGCTTGGTTGCAACCACTGGTGGTAACAGTAGAAAGATTTCAGGCACACCAATCCAAGCTAGCAAGCCAACCTCAACAATGGATTAAGCACTTTGAATCAGTAAAATTGTCACTGAGGCATTCTTTCACACGGCTACTGCAAGCCTCTGCCGAATCTCCTGGGAGCTTGACATTTTATTCACACTGAATATAAACATAATGAGTCAGAACAGCCATAGATGTCACTTCTGAATTTCAACTTACAAAAGCATAGCGAACTTATTTATTGTTGTAAAAAATGCACTTAAATTGCATATTTTGGAAACTTATTTCAGGCTTCTTTTGGTTGTTTGCTTGCATATGAATCTTAATTTATAAACAAGTCTAACAAAATAATGGATCTAACAAATCCCACTTTGTTTCAAATCATATTTTCTAACTTAAACAAATCGTGTGAGCGCTCGATGAAGTTAATAACCAATCCTAGTTATATTGATCTAAGTTTTAAAAATCATTACATTATAGCAGAAAAAAGAAAGATCTAACAAACTCACCGGTAGAGGATGTCCCCTGTAGCTGCCGCCTTTCGAAATATCCAATCTGGCGCCAATTCTTCCATTAACTCCAACTGTTCTTCAACTTCATCTGGAACACCAAAAAAAAAATTACTATATATCCTTAAAGGTTTAAGGGGTCATGTTTCAAAGAACAAAAAGACATTCTAACTTAATTCTTACTTCTATCAATTACACTGCAGTTACACGAAAGAATCTTGTGAATAAGCTCTTGCTTTGTAATTACAGATCTATTCCCAGATTGAAATATCAGGAGTATTGAATCAAAAAGTTTAGGCAAACTTGCAATCATCTTTTTCCGTAGCCTTGCCCCAGCTACATTGGCATCCCTTTCCTCCATCGCTTTCTTTTCCTTGTCCCTTATCTATAGACAGAAAATGTTATCTCGGGTCAATGAACCAATACTGCATACGAACTTTGTTGCTACTGAGATAGTTCCTAAATTTATTAAAACGATTAAATCAACTTACATCTTGTAGAAGTGACTCTGGAAGAAAACCAAGCACATCATCT
>NW_021591698.1:0-219 GCF_001605985.2 Dendrobium catenatum
TCTGAACAATATTAATGTATATTACAGTGAAAGTAGTGGTATTCAGAGACTGTATTTGACTGTCATTCCATGAGCTTGGCTGATAATTTGTTGTTCTTCGAAGGGAAGTGGAAGAGTTCGAAGCAACAGAGTAACACTTATGGCGAAGGCGAAGGTATGGAATTGATGAGAAAGACTGAGCGTTGTGCTGTATTTTTAATGGCAGGAAGAAGCCATAAT
>NW_021591699.1:0-668 GCF_001605985.2 Dendrobium catenatum
TGTGTAATTATACACAAATTCAATAGGTATTATAATTATCCCTCTTCAGAAAAATGCAATACTCTATAATTCAAAACTCAAATCAACAGAATAGATCAGGGTATAACTATCTCATCTCATACTCTTTTTTCCCATGTATCTTTTTATTGTTGATCTATGCTTTCACTAGGCCTTAATTATTGAAATATATTTATTCCTTAATCAAATAACATTATATGTCAGAATTTTTTTTGGCTCCTCTCCATAAATAAAAATAAGATGGATCTCAACTTTGTTGGTAGATATTTTATTTCTAGAATTAGATACCCACTTCCTTAGAGATGACACATGAAATATATTATGAATATCTGATATATGCTTCGGCAATTATAACATGTAAGTAGCTTTTCTATTCATGTCAATTATTTCAAATGATCCAACATACATTGGACTCAATTTTTCATCTTTTTACGGCAAGAAAATCGTCCATTATCGGTAGATTTTTCCGATGGAAATGGTTAAATTTCTGGATAAAATTAGATTTCTGGCGGCTTTTCGGTGGATATTTTTTTGTCGTTATAAATCGCATAGTAAACTTAAATCCACGGTTTATTTCTAACATCATTATTTTTTGGTAGTTTTCAGTGGTCACCATAAATTTTTTTTTTTAATTTTATTTAAAAGATTAG
>NW_021591700.1:0-293 GCF_001605985.2 Dendrobium catenatum
AACTATTATCTGAGTTTCTTCAATTTGTTGCCTGGTTTGTGATTGGTCACCACTAAGTTCCCTCACAATGATGTTATAAGATTGTAAGCGATTAGACAAGTTCCCAACAACTTCAGCAACTAAAGCTTTCATTGGTGCAACATATACAATCTTAAACTCAGTGGTGTCTACCTGCCCATCTTTCCAATGTAAAGAAATCTCATGAAGTATGGTTAACATAGCAACATTCGATTTTCCAGCACCAGTTGGAGCGCATAGGAGTAAATTCTCAGGTGTAAAAAGAGCAGTTTCAT
>NW_021591701.1:0-306 GCF_001605985.2 Dendrobium catenatum
CTTTTCTGAAGCAAAATTCATCGAAAGTAATGTCACCGGATCCGCAACATGTGTACAAGCGGACAGAAGGCGTTCGTATGCCCTTAAATGAAATCCCTGGCTATTTTCTAAGTAAAAATCACTTGCTCAATGGATCATATTTAAATATTTTAAAATGCCCCTTATGTATTAAATATGATCCATTGAACTAAATACATCCCTGCATGTGCTTCGGTCAACATGTTAAAAGTACAAACATCAATGACCGAGAATGCTGCGTAGGGTCAAATACTATAACCTGCATGTGCTCCAATCATTACATCTAAG
>NW_021591702.1:0-1094 GCF_001605985.2 Dendrobium catenatum
AAACTAAGAGGTAACTTTCTCATTTTAAGATTTTTTTCCTAGATTTGAAAGTTTCTTTTTGTTTTATGTGCCTTCTCTCTATTTGATAATATCAAAGGGAGAGAACGTACTTGTATCCCTTCTTTTCTTTTCAAAAATTTAAAACTACAAAAATATTTTTATCTCCCTTATTTTTTTAAAAGCGGTATTCAAGTGAGGGGAAGATTTTTGAAAATTCAAAGAGAAATGTTTGTCATCATCAAAAAGGGGGAGATTGTTGCGAATCTATGGTTTATAGTTTTGATGATAGCAAACATTCCTTATTTTCTTACAATTTCCTTTTATACTAACGTTTCAGGTCCACGCGATCAGACTACTATTTGGAACCAGCTCAAGTTTGGGTAGACTAGGTATATGTCAGTTTGTAATCTTTTTCCTTTATTGAGTCTGTTGTATTTGGTGTGGCTATAACTTAGTAGAAATTCTCTTGCTCCCTATATGATTTCTGTTTTTGGTAACATCGTCCGGGACGATATAAATATTGGCCTGGACGATCTGTCTAAAATCAGAAACCCTAATTAGGGCATCCTCATTAAGGCAGCCGTCAACTGATCGGCCTATACGATACTTCTATCGGCCAGGACGATATGTTTAATTAAGAAAGAATCAGCCGCCATGATCAGATTAGGCATTAATTCTTTTAGGAAATCGGCCAGGACGATATAACCATCGTCCAGGACAATCTAACTCAATTATGCCAAAAATGATCTCGTATATTTGGAAAGAATTAATGGCTAATTGATACGATCAAATCAGCCAGGACGATCGTGAGATCGGCCGGGACGATAGTTTGAATGATTGACATCGGCCAAACTCTATTCAGGGCGATGATCAGGACGATTGAACTAGTTTTAACCTAATCGTCCAGGACGATCGTGAGATCGTCCAGGTTGATCGTGAGATCGGCCAGGACGATCGTGAGATCGGCCAGGACGATCGTGATATCGGCCAGGACGATCGTGAGATCGGCCAGGACGATATAACCAAGTTTCCTCTGATCGTCCCATATCGTCCTTGACTAATGAGCTTAATTTGTACTGATCGGTCAGGACGAT
>NW_021591703.1:0-243 GCF_001605985.2 Dendrobium catenatum
GCTTGGTTCCAATGGATTGAGGGGCGACAACCTATACAGAGTTGGGAAGAGTTCAAGGATCTATTACTGCACAGGTTCAGAGTGTCCGGTGAGGGCACCCATTATAAACAGTTCATGTCTCTTGTTTAGGAAGGCACAGTGGCAGAGTACCGGGAGCGCTTTGAGCTTCTATCCGGACGATTGAGGGGAATGCCCGATGACGCCACGGAGGGGAATTTCATGAAAGGGTTGAAACCCTACATC
>NW_021591704.1:0-202 GCF_001605985.2 Dendrobium catenatum
TTAGCCCCCAAATGAAAAAGAGTGTGGCCAAGTGTGCCTGGTTGATTTAATTTAAATGCATATATATATAACTACTTGGGATGATTATTACTATAAATTGCTTAGGATAACCCTGCAGGTGGTCTAGATTTTTCTTTTCTTTCTGTGAAATGTAATGTAAATATCAATGTATTTGTAAATGTATTTCATAAATGTGAAAGTG
>NW_021591705.1:0-285 GCF_001605985.2 Dendrobium catenatum
CTACTCCAGACTTAGAATCCCCTATGCAGTGAGAGATTATCTTGGTAAGGGATTTTTACATACATAACATCTAAAACTATTGAAAATACATATTTAACACTTAAACTTCTATATTTACTTATATATCATCTTAAACTTTGATTTTTACAATTCTAACGTTCTGTTCGTCAAAAATCACTATGAGCGACTGTCTTCCCTGTCAATGACATACTTTTACTGTGAATACAAGTATCTCATAGAGAAAGGAAGATTTTAGGTGGTATATTGATAAATATAGAAGTTTAA
>NW_021591706.1:0-218 GCF_001605985.2 Dendrobium catenatum
ATAAAAAAAAGAAAATGAAATGTCCTCAAAGCAAGAACAACCCGCCAAAGTATAAACTTGGGTCTTGATAGTTCCCCAAGTTCTTCCATTATCAAATTCCATCATCTTCACACAATCCACAAGCCAGATTTGAATTCCTTCTATAACTTCCACTTCCCCTTTACTATTTATAAGCATGTCCTGAGATAAATAATGAAGTGGTTCCAATACTTCCACCA
>NW_021591707.1:0-501 GCF_001605985.2 Dendrobium catenatum
TTTCTGTAACCAAACCATTTTCAGCGAAGTCTTCAGTTTTATCATTAGACTTGTTGTTATCCTCTGTATCAACAGCTTCAAAAACTTCACCTTCCTCAAGACCCTCCTCCAGAATTTGAAATTTGTTATTAATACAAATTTTAATTGGATCTTCCTATTTTCAAACTTGTTCAATAATAACCGCTTCCTCATAGAGCTTTTGATTTTCTGAATTTCCCTGTAGCTTTTCTGGTTTATCTGAATCAACCTGCACCATTTCATTATGAGCCTGAACCAAATTACCAACGGGTTTATACACTTACTTATGCTGAACTGTTAATCCTGCATTCTTCCTCACATTCCTGAATCTCCTATTTCTAAAATTCACATGAATCCAATGGCTGTATTCATCATTCTCATGGTGCTTTAAAACATCTTCAGAAGGAATACTATCATTCTTCATTACTTCCCTTGCTTCAGTCACGCTTTTCTCATTAATCAACAAAGATTTAAGTTCAGGAC
>NW_021591708.1:0-222 GCF_001605985.2 Dendrobium catenatum
ACCACGGTCAGAAGGATACACTGTCATCATGGTGGTGCTGGACAAACTTAGTAAGTATGCACACTTCGTCCTTTTACGACACCCCTACACCGCAGTGTCAGTGGCAGCTACATTTATCAGAGAGGTTGTCAGACTACATGGGGTTCCAGAATCGATAGTGACAGATCGAGACAAGGTATTCCTTAGTCAGTTTTTGAAGGAGTTGTTCCGATTGCAGGGAAC
>NW_021591709.1:0-204 GCF_001605985.2 Dendrobium catenatum
ATTTTTAATATACTGATCGTACAAGACGAACTATGTTCGCATGGGATGATCAAGTCAGTTATACTCCTCGAAGAGCGAATGAAACGAACAGAGTGGGAGAAATTTTTTTTAAGTCATATTCGTCCAGACGATTTTACCAGTTCGTCCCAGGACTATCTCCTCTGGATTCTCAGTTTGAACTATTTATCCATACAATTTTACCAC
>NW_021591710.1:0-201 GCF_001605985.2 Dendrobium catenatum
CACAAACAAGGGAGTGAAAAGTGGTGTTATCTACTGTGTAGGTGAGATTTGCGAGAAATTCAAAAAGGAGTTCAGAGTTGTAAGGAAACGCTAGGGTAAGTAGGAATTGAAAGGTAGTGGACGCAAAGAGGCCCATTACCTCGAAATTTAGAGCGGCCTGATTTAGCATTTTTGAGGGCGAGATTTTGCAAGCCTTGTAGC
>NW_021591711.1:0-246 GCF_001605985.2 Dendrobium catenatum
AGACATCTTGCAAATTGATGAACTTATTTCATAATTACCTCATTCAATTTATTTATTCATACTATAGGATTGGGTCTGATTTGTAAATCCATATTCCTTATATAAGAGGGTTAATTTTCAACTCTTATACTTGGAAGATGGTTTTACAACTACAATAATCATTTCAAGATTTAAGTATAGGAAGCCTCCTAAAAAAACAAAAAAAAAGAAGGTGAAGAAGGAAAAGAAAAGAAAAGAAAAAAAGTG
>NW_021591712.1:0-362 GCF_001605985.2 Dendrobium catenatum
TTATATAAGATTGTGGTTAGACATGCAATGCTTTATGGTGCAGAATGTTGGCCATTAAAAGAGAAGCATAATATTAAGTTTTGTAGAGATGAGAATGCTCAGGTGGATGAGTGGCTTTACTCTTAGAGACAAGATACGAAATGAGCATATACGTGAAAATGTTGGAGTGGCTCTAGTGAAAGATAAGATCAGAGAGAGTTGTCTTAGAAAATATTAGAAATGACATTTCTTTATTAAATTTAAACGAGAATTTGACTTCTAATAGAACACAATGGAGAAAAAGGATTCATGTAGCCAACCCCACAGTGGGATAAAGGCTTGATGATGTTGTTGTTGTTGTTGTATGTATAACTAATTTATTT
>NW_021591713.1:0-442 GCF_001605985.2 Dendrobium catenatum
ATCCACAACCTGTTCTTGTAGAAAATAGCACCAGAATTAGAAACTCGGAGTTCAGGCTTCTTACCAGATTCAATCTGAGCAATCAACGTCGAATAGTCAGAATCTAACTTCTGGGCTTCCAAAATCCTTTCTTCCAAAGAAGACTGGATGCTTAACTGAGTCAAAACTCCAGAATCCAAACTATTAAAGGAAATCACTTCCAACTGCAATTGCTCCATATCACGCATCAGAAAATCATCATAAGTGAGTTGAATACCTGATAATCCAGAAGATTTCCTTCTTAGAGCATCCGCCACCACATTAGCCTTACCAGGCTGATACTGAATCGTGAGATCGTAGTCCTTGATCAACTCAAGCCACCTTCTTAGCCTCAAATTCAGATCCTTCTGAGTAAAAATGTACTTGAAACTCTTGTGATCCATGAAAATCTCACATCTGACGC
>NW_021591714.1:0-273 GCF_001605985.2 Dendrobium catenatum
TGCAGAGGTTTCTGAGGCTGTGGAGGAGGTTGTGCCCCCGGTTGTTCATGCGGGTTGCTCTTCTGTTGTTGAAATTCCGCCTGATACTTTGGTTGAAGCAGTGGGCGTGATTAATGGTAAAGGTGCTATTGTTGCTACGGATGAATTTGTTTTCTCTCCTTATGCATTACCTTTTGTTCCTGAGGTGTTGGATGGGAATGTTCGTCAGGAAATTCTTGTGGATTCTTCGGTTTTGTTGGTGCCGGAGGTAGGTCATGGGGCTGTGAATGTTGA
>NW_021591715.1:0-271 GCF_001605985.2 Dendrobium catenatum
ATCTTCTAGCTGATGTATTGCTTTGATACCATTTGTAATAGCCGAAGCTTTTAACTATCAAGATATTAACCACTTTGTCCTAAGGGCCTCACAGTTTTGTCCTATTGGTATAACTTCTCAGGAGGTCATACATTCCAGGATTTCTTTGAGATATGCATGCTTAACCATAAAGTTTTTGAAATGAATTTTCAACTAATACACCAAAAGGTGCCTTGATCTTTAAGAGCTTATCTTTATTTACTTAAGGGGTTTCACAATTATTTATAATAAC
>NW_021591716.1:0-303 GCF_001605985.2 Dendrobium catenatum
AACTCAAATATAATATAGAAATGAGCGTTTTGTTTAACTCAAATATAACATAACAGTTGATGTTGCAGTTAAAAGGCATTATAAATAAAAGATTAAATATGTTCAGAGAGACAAATAATGTCTAATGAACATGGATAGAAAAATACTAACACAAAAAGTTCTGCAAAGCATATACTGCTATAACATAATATACTTTTGAAGCAACATAAGCAAGTTATACCTTCATGTACATTGATTAAGAGGGAAGAAACTTTCCATAAAAAAAACTATTATTGTAAATTTTAAAGCATATTGAAAATAAAA
>NW_021591717.1:0-1190 GCF_001605985.2 Dendrobium catenatum
TTCTAAGGTCATTTCCAATCGAACTCCATTCTTCGGTCAGTAGTAGTCCTGACTGTCCAACCAAACAAAAATCAAACAACTTTTTCAGGTTTTGAAAAGTGTGACCCTAATATTGACTCCACACTGCTCACAATGAAAATAAAATAGAAACACGTTATTGTTTTGGGCTCGGGTGGAAATTTACGATAACTGCAAACAAACGATAGACGAATGACGTGGTATGATTGGAGATACAATAAGCAACATATTTATATGTTACGTTAGGTAATAATGTCTTTAGTGACATGACTGTGATGTGTAGTTGAAAATTGAAATCAATGCATTAAAATCACACGTTATATAATAAATAAATTGAGTTAGTTGAAGTGGTACCAAGATATAATTTTTGAAGTTAATCTCTACTGGGTCTACATTTGTTCGAAGAAAATGTTTAGCTAATTCTATGCGCCTAACCAAAAAATCCTTTCTTCTTGTTTGTCACATCGCCTAATTAAATAAAGATAATTACGAAGGTTATGAGTCAAGTCAGAATGCACTCAATGCAAGTCTTGATTTAAAAATATATCAGCGTGGAGAGGTTGGAAACCCATAAATTATTACGTGCGGAGTTCAGATGGCTATTTCGCATCGATAAAAATGGCTTATCTGATAACTAAGGATTGATTTAGGATGATTGTAAAATTGTAAAATAAGGATTTTGAAAGCTATGATTAATATTATAATCACTACTAAAATTCAGGCTTTCACAGCACTTTTTAGGACCTACTGCAACGATTTAAACACCTGCTAATTAATTATGTTCTTCTCTAAATGAATAGGGTATTGCTTTTTGTATCTTAGTGTCTGTTTGGGATAATTTTTTTCGTTGCTTTATTTTTTAGATAGAAATATTTATTTCATTTGGTTGATGTTTTTTCGCTATTTTCTCAATAATATTTTTATAAACTTTTATAGTGGAAAGTCATTTTTTACGACCAGAATAATTAAAATACTTTGCCTAGAATAATTTTACAACTAAAACTTTGTTTAGGACAACTTTCATATTGCTTTACAAAGTAGTTTTTTAGTACAAAATATTTCTTTTAAATTTTATACTAAAAAGCTGTTTTAAAAAGTAATAAAAAGAATATCCCAAATAAAATTTAAATTTAAAAAATATTATAATCATCCCAAATATATCCTAAATCTGA
>NW_021591718.1:0-312 GCF_001605985.2 Dendrobium catenatum
GAAGAAAGAGTGAGAGAGTGAGTGAGAGTACAAAAAGGAGGAAGAGAATGTAAGAGAGAGAGTGAGGCAGAGAGAGTAAGGCAGAGAGAGAGAAACAAAGAGAGAGGGAGGGACAGAGAAAGGGAGAAAGAGCGAGAATAAGATAGATGGAGAATGGAAGAAAGAGTGAGAGAGTGAGTGAAAGTACAAAGAGAAGGAGGAATAAATGAGAGGGAGAGAGAGAGAAGATAAATATATAAAGGAAGAAAGAGTGAGAGGGTGAGTGAGAGTATAAAGAGGGAGGAAGAGAATGTGTCTGTGAGAGAGAGAGAG
>NW_021591719.1:0-215 GCF_001605985.2 Dendrobium catenatum
GGTAAGAATGAAAAACACTTCTGTTTTTTTACTGTTGCTGCTTCTATCTATTTTATCTGGAGGGAAAGGAATAATCGGAGGTTTTCTAATATTTGGAGAAGTCCTAAGGATCTTAATGCTGTTATTACCCATGCTATACGCGCTAGAGTTAAGAGGTGGAAAAGTTTTGAGGCTCTCAAAAATAGGTTTGCTGAGATACTGGGTTGACTAGTGGC
>NW_021591720.1:0-210 GCF_001605985.2 Dendrobium catenatum
TGATTTATTGATAGGATAGATTGAGATTTATCGTATTTCTTTTCCGATTGATTTTATCGACTTAATAGTATATATTTGATTTGATTTGATTGATTGATTTGACGGATTGATTTGACGGACGGATTGACTGATTTGACAGATTGATTGATTTTCTTTTGTGTACGGATTTCTTCAAGATTGACGTGGATTGATTGAGCTTGGTTTATTGAT
>NW_021591721.1:0-271 GCF_001605985.2 Dendrobium catenatum
AGGGCCTCTGGCAAAGGTGAGGGCCTCTGGCAAAGATGAGGGCCTTTGGCGAAGGTGAGGGCCTCTGGCAAAGGTGAGGGCCTCAGGTGTTGGTGAGGGCTTCTGGCAAAGGTGAGGGCCTTTGGTGAAGGTGAGGGCCTCAGGTGTTGGTGATGGCCTTTGGCGAAGGTGAGGGCCGCTGGAGAAGGTGAGGGCCTCAAGTGGTGGTCCGGCGAGGCTCCGGCGGTGGTCCGACTAGGCTCTGGCGGTGGTCCGGCGAGGTTCCGGCGGT
>NW_021591722.1:0-629 GCF_001605985.2 Dendrobium catenatum
CTCAAAGTTGCGACAGTAAACAAATAATAAAAAAAAATAGCAGGTTCATGTGAAAGTTGTAGGAATTTAGTGATAAAGCTGCTAGGCATGCTGCTGACCAGCCTTTGCTTTGTATGGGATGCTCAAGAAGATGATTGTTAGTTGAAAATTTTATAACATAAAAGAAGAAGGCCACTGTAGGGTAAGGGGCGGACCGGCCAGAATTCTTGCAAGGCTTTTATTTGATCGGCAATCGTGTGGAGCTGGAGGAGATAAAAGCTACGTTGTGGAGAGCACTGGGTGTGCCCTTTAAAGGTGGGAATTGTGACGGTTTGGCTCGTGGGTCTGATCAGATAAAGCTGCAGGTTGGATACAGGTGGGATCTTTAAGGTTTTAGGAAGGAAAGCGGTCTTCCAGTGAGGGAGGAGGTGGATTCACGGTAAAGTAAGATGGGTGGACGGAGGCCTGAGTGTTTCGCCGGACTCAACAACTTGGGTTGAAGAGGGAAGCCGTGAGGTTGATCTGAGGGATAGATGTGAGGCTACAGGCGTGAGCTTCCACAGGTGGACGGGTGGAGATGGGTAAGTAGAGGCTGGAATAGTGGAATCGACGAGCTGTTGTGTCGAGGAGCTTCAGTCGAATCAGCGGCA
>NW_021591723.1:0-285 GCF_001605985.2 Dendrobium catenatum
TCGTTGGGAGTCTCTGATTGAAGTCCTAATTGCTGTCTACAACTTAGAAGTCTCCCTACACACTTAGGTTGTCTACACCTTAGAAGTCTCCCTACACACTTAGGTTATTATTCCTGGTGGTGTTAGATTGCTGTCCACTCAAAAACTGCACCATCTAGAGGCATTTAGAGCTTGTCCACATAGCATTTAAGTGCTGTTTCCACCTCAGATCCTACCCTAATCACCCGTGTGACTCCACCCCGTGCTGTAATTTGCTGTCCACTCAAAAACTGCACCGTTTAGGGG
>NW_021591724.1:0-205 GCF_001605985.2 Dendrobium catenatum
TATTTCTCTTCCGTCAATGATGTTTCTATGAGTGATATTTTATCTCTAGATAATGAGTTAATTAACCTTTTTTTTAGTTATTGTAAAAATGAGTAGACTTGTTGTGTGCCGTTTTGCATTCTAACATTCATTTCTCTAAGGCTTGATGTTAGAAATACATGTGGAAATAATATATGTATTTCTCCCATAAGCCTCCCATGTGCGT
>NW_021591725.1:0-213 GCF_001605985.2 Dendrobium catenatum
ATGATTTAAATATCAAGACTAAAATTACTACATGCTCTCACTAGGTCTTTTGTGAGACCTCATAAATCCAAAGATCATGGAAGAATAATTTTGGGAGCCCAATTGAGTTTGGGTCCCTTCTTGTATTTGGATGAACCATTGGAATGCATGTCATGTTGTGTTTGATGGAACTTTTTCCTCCACAGCAAGTGTGTTCTATGGTGAATAGTGAAA
>NW_021591726.1:0-278 GCF_001605985.2 Dendrobium catenatum
TAAATAAGGAGGAGAAGAGAGGAGGCAAGAGGTTCTTATTTTCTAAAGGACCTAAAGAGATGAAAGGCTTTATGATTAATTCTGATTTTCATGATGTTGGTAGTGTGGGACCAAGGTTTACTTGGTGTAACAACAAAGAAGGTGCTTCTCGGATTTAGGAAAGGTTGGACAGCTATATGTTGAATTCGGCTGCTATCCAGAAGCTTCCTTTAGCTGTTACAAGACATCTTGCTAGAATGGTATCTGACCATTGTCCTATTGTTATTAAGATGGATGAA
>NW_021591727.1:0-463 GCF_001605985.2 Dendrobium catenatum
ACCCTGTTTTTAAGCTGGCCGATATAGATCGTCCAGGACATCGTCCTGGCCGATCATGCGATCGACCCGGCCGATGTGATCGTATAAATCAACCATTAATGCTCCCTGGATTTCTTGATCAATTAAGGCATAATTTGGTAATTTCGTCCAGGTCAATCTTTGGATCGTCCTGGCCGATAATTTAAAAATGCAGTATACCTTAATTGTCTATGGCGGCTGATTCTTTCCGAATTGAGCTTATCGTCCTGATCGATATAAGTATCGTCCAGGCCGATCTGTTGACGGCTGCCTTAATGAGGATACCCTAATCAGGGTTTCTGATTTTGGACAGATCGTCCAGGCCGATATTAATATCGTCCCGGACGATGTTACCAAAAGCAGAAATCATATAGGGAGCAAGATAATTTCTACCAAGTTATAGCCAGACTAAATACAACAGACTCAAGAAAGGAAAAAGATTACA
>NW_021591728.1:0-216 GCF_001605985.2 Dendrobium catenatum
AACACATATTGAATGGTAGGAACCTTCAACACATGTTAGGGAGATAAAGAGACTAAGTGCATGCCAGAAGAAAGAAAAAATATATATATATTTTTTAGAAGAGATCAACATATGTTAGCCCATAAAGTGATCATATGGGGTAGCATATGAGGTTTTGGAATAAAAAGGTTTTTTTTTTTAGATTTTTGTTTTGAAAAGAATTTGAAGTTTGAGTGA
>NW_021591729.1:0-263 GCF_001605985.2 Dendrobium catenatum
GTACTAGATATTTTTTTACATAGTAATTTTTTAAAATATTTTTTAGTAGCATTTTTACAATCATTTAATAAAAAGCTGTAAACGGGTTATTAATTTGAGAAATAATTTTGTGATCGGATTCCAATCAAAATAAGTAATTTTTTTTTGGGACATTTAGGACATTTAAGATGTATATGATAAAAATATACACCTTATATAATAATAATAATTTTTTTTTTGGGACATTTAGGCCATTTAAGGCAAACTCACACACACAACTCATA
>NW_021591730.1:0-285 GCF_001605985.2 Dendrobium catenatum
GGTTCTTTAGTTGATGTTCCTGCTAATTTAATTTCCCTTGAGGCTTTGTGTTATCATGTGGGTGACAATTCCGGGGTGGATGTTAGATTGCAAATTGACTGGCTTCAAGGTTCGTCCGATTCCTTCTCTTCTAGTGGGGATGAAGATTATGGAGGTGAATTTTCCCTAGAGCAAGATAGACCAGTTGTTTCAGTTGCCTCTCGGGGGAGGGGCAGACGTGGTAGGAAATAAATTTGGATTTTGGATGATGGTTTTTAAATCACTTGTCGATCTCCATTTTGTTTG
>NW_021591732.1:0-361 GCF_001605985.2 Dendrobium catenatum
ACATATCTTACGTTGATTAAGGAAGTTGAAAATCTTGGAGGGTCAATTGGTATCTTGTGCATCATATATATTGAAAAATAAGTAGGAAACCACGCCCATAAAGACCAAATATAAACAGTGTGAGCCATAAAACTCAGTTTTAATGATCATGCTTCCACTAGATCTTGCTAATTATGAGATAGAATTAAAACTAAAAGGCTGACTAATCGGTATAAGTCATAAAAAGAGATTCTACAGCTACAGCTTCCCACAACTACAAACCTGGAACTCTGAAATAATTGCTAAGCATCCATATCTCATGCCAAGTAGTTAACCAAGCAATCACTAAATTTGAAAAGACTACCCCAAGTGATTGATAGAA
>NW_021591733.1:0-219 GCF_001605985.2 Dendrobium catenatum
GATTGGGGAAACCTCCCCACTCATGGAACTCACCCTTTCATCCCTTCTCTTCTTTTTATGAACTGTTTCAAGAGGTCCCAAAGATCTTAACTCCTTGGCTAATTTAACCTTACTTCTCCCATTTTGAAATCCCAAACCAGTATTCTTCATATCTTCATCAACAATTTTCACTGCATTATTTTCTTCTCCATTAATCTCCTCAGTGCACTGACTACCCAA
>NW_021591734.1:0-218 GCF_001605985.2 Dendrobium catenatum
TTACCTCCCGATCCCGCCGCTGCCTCGACTCCTTCATGGCTGGTCTGACATCGCTCCTTCTCCGACTTTTCCCTCCTCTAGAGCCGGAAGTTACAACATTTTGATCGGTAGTGAAAACAGGAGCTCGCGGCTGTGTAGGCAACTTTCTCCCTACCGTGCACACTTTTCTCTAGCGTGGCGGGAGGCCCAGTTTTCTCGTAGTTTTCCCCTAAACGGGG
>NW_021591735.1:0-386 GCF_001605985.2 Dendrobium catenatum
TCAACAACTTCTACCTCAAAGCGGACAATTCTCAATGACCTTATTACGGTATTTTGAAATTTGTTGTCCTTGCATGAAGCATATTATTAGATAATAGGACAGTATTCATGGTACATAATGGCTTAAGAATTCCTCAGGTATATGCAAAGGGTGGGAAGACCATTGTTTTTACACAGACCAAAAATGATGCTGATGAGGTATCACAAGCCTTAATAAATAGCATAGCCTCTAAAGCTCTGCATGGTGATATATCACAATATCAAAGGGAAATAACATTGAATGGTTTTCATCAGGGGAACTTTACCGTGCTTGTTGCAACAGATGTTGCTTCTCGTGGTCTTGATATCCAAAATGTTGATTTGGTAAGTCAATCTGGATTAACTTTT
>NW_021591736.1:0-227 GCF_001605985.2 Dendrobium catenatum
ATTACGACGGCATTGGCAGTTTTCTTGCACGAGATGAAGTGAGCCATCTTGGAGAACCTGTCGACGACTACCATGATGGAGTCATTTCCCCGTTTGGTTCGCGGTAGTCCTAGCACAAAATCTAGACTAAGGTCTTCCCATATTGATTCGGGAACCGGTAATGGCATGTATAAACCTGTATTTTGCGCTCCGCCTTTATAACTTTGACAAACTGGACAGCTATCAAC
>NW_021591737.1:0-207 GCF_001605985.2 Dendrobium catenatum
TAATCCGTATCGTCTACTCAATTCATTGTATCCATATTATCAATCAAATCAATATGGTGTCTGTATCAATTAATAGCAATCAATAGCGTCAATTAATTCAATAAGGGACTCGTGTCAGAACGTACTCTTGCAACAGTCAAGCCAATTATGTTCAATGACACTACGACGGAGTCAATAATGACGACGTACGATGCTACAGTAGGGAAA
>NW_021591738.1:0-509 GCF_001605985.2 Dendrobium catenatum
TGGAAGGGGACTTGGACCCTGGGCTAGAGTTCAAGAGAGCTCTAAGGTTTGAAATATTTTGGAGCTCCACTTAGGCACCATTGCTGGCAAACCATCGCTGCCCGACTGCCATTGCCAGAGTTTCATTGGCTAATCATTGCAATACTAACATCGTTGAATCTCCGCTCGTTCACCACCATCGGATATTCGACGCACCGCCGACCACAACTCTTGGGCAGAATATGATTGATAAAATTTGTGAGTCAATCATAAATTTTGATCTTAATGTATTTTAAAGCTCTCTATTTTGTATTTAAATTGAGTGTAATTTAATAGTTTGTTCATTATTTATGTATTACACATTTGCACTATCAAAATGAATCTATATATTTTGAAATGATCTAAATATTTTCTTAAGCGTGAAGATCCATTCTTAATTTATCTTCGCATGTTGTTTTGTCTGCCATTTTCAGAAAAAATGGAGATATGATAGTTATTAGAGCTTATTAGAGCTGTTACTTAGATCTCAT
>NW_021591739.1:0-310 GCF_001605985.2 Dendrobium catenatum
TGCAGGTGGCCATGCTCAATGCTAATAAAAAGGGGGATCATTATGATGATTTCTAATAATGTTTTATGCAGGTGCTTGCTTAGCTTCCCCCCAAATAAAAATGAGGGCTAAAATTAATAATTATAATTGCACAGGTGGAGCTGCTTAGCCCTCAAAATTAAGAGCATGGCTTGGCACAGGGTCAATGGTGTTAGCATTTTTTTATTATATATAAACTGCTTGCGATTTTATTTAGGATAATCATGCAGGGAGTCTAGAAATTTTTTTTTTTTCAAATGGATGTAAATTTGTATGTAATAATAGTTAAGAG
>NW_021591740.1:0-305 GCF_001605985.2 Dendrobium catenatum
CAAAAAACTCAAGAAAACTCATGCAAGCCTAAAATTACAACATTCGAATCTACAAAAAGAGCATGAAGTTTTTCTCAAAGATCATGCAATGATTGATTCAAATCACATGACTCTTCTTAATGAATTTGATGACTTAAACAAAAAGCATTTGGAACTAATTGATGAATATAATGCATTAAAAGCTTCACATACCTCACTTAAGTTTGATCTTAAGAAATCTAAAGAGATTGAGAAAAAATTGAGGATTTAGAATGATACATTAAAAAGATCAAATTTGAGGATTCAAAATGATTTTGATACATGTA
>NW_021591741.1:0-521 GCF_001605985.2 Dendrobium catenatum
CGAACCCTCACTCGAAGCCAAGGAGAAGCCCTTGCACGAAATCGGCGACGAGAAGAATTCTGCTTCTCCGAATCCTCCTTCCCTATACTCAAGTTCAAGCTTCGAGAGCTCAGAAGACCTTCAAAGTCAGAATATCAACTGTAGCAACATCACCAGCGTCATTGGCTCTGCAGACAACAGTAAAAATCCTGCTTATCCAGATTCCACTGAGCCCCTGCCCTCTCGGATCTGCTCTTACCTAACGTCAATCTGCTCACATTATAACTTTGTTAGTTTCCTTGAAGGAAATATGTATGATCTCTTAGATCAGTGCTTACATGCTTCCATTGTTGAGAAAGTAGTTAAGGGAGTTAACAAAGATTCATCAGAATAAACTCTTATCCCAGTTCAAATTCGGAGCATTTACGGACCAGTGCAAGAATTAAGGATCCCATATCAGTGGAAGAGAATATTTGGATTTGTCACCTTCCTTTACCCTGAGATTGTGAAATTGTTCCTCACTGCGGATAAACTGATCCTTG
>NW_021591742.1:0-254 GCF_001605985.2 Dendrobium catenatum
CAGTCACCTCAAATATTTACAATTGACTCAAGGAATGAAAAAAAGAAGATTACAGACTGACTCAACTCTAATCTACCCAATATGTAGCTGATTCTGATTTTCATCCAATCTTTGGGTCCTGAAAAGTCAATAGAGAAAAAGGCAGTAGTAGTGAACCAAGATTTGTTTGTTATCATCAAAATCATAATCCAAAAATAGATTTGAAACAATCTCCCCCTTTTTTATGATGGAAAACATATCAACAATTAATTCTA
>NW_021591743.1:0-201 GCF_001605985.2 Dendrobium catenatum
TAGTGTTTGAATTGATTACAAGTGACTGATTTGTCCTTATAATTAAGGACAATCAAATTATAATAGTTAATCGTCTATTTATGAATAGAAGTCAGTTGGAAGTTAAGCGTTGGTTAGTGAACGGGCAGAAATCTGTCGTCAATCGGTGATAGGGTGAAAATCCAGCATTTGTTGGAGGCCGGGCAGAAATCATGCTTCACT
>NW_021591744.1:0-326 GCF_001605985.2 Dendrobium catenatum
ATACTTAAGAAGAAAATAGTTCTGGTGCCCACAAACATCGAAAATAACAAGCCCACTACGCCGAAGAGCCTAAAAGGAGTTCTCCCCAAATCAGTAGTCATCGACTCCAAAATCCAGAAGAACTTCCCCGGTGATTGAGAAGGGGGGGGGTGTCAACATCAAAATTGACGCCACCGGATCTGCAACACTGATACAAGCAGACAGAAGGCGTCTACAATCTACAACTCAACGCCACCGGATCTGTAATCTCTGTACAAGCAGACAGAAGGCGTCTACAAATATTTTAAAGAACCCCTACACGCGCACCTTAGTTTGTATACACATAG
>NW_021591745.1:0-233 GCF_001605985.2 Dendrobium catenatum
TTTGGTTGATCTCCGGACAACGTTCGGTGCCTGCTACACATAGAATAATTTCTCATTTGCGACAGTTAGGCTTGTGACAAGTTTTGGCCACTGTTGTTTTGCTGATTTAAAAAAATTTTGGGTAAAATATTTTTATTAGATTTCGGCACTGAGCAATGAGCTCTTATATAGATAAGAAAGTTTGTATAATTATTATATATTTATCTATAAATTATAAAAAATTATGCATACAA
>NW_021591746.1:0-256 GCF_001605985.2 Dendrobium catenatum
AACATAATCCTGATGTCCCACTTCCATTGGACAGATGGTTACTTACAAAAGGAGACTCAACGGATCCACTTCAAGATCGACTCTACAAACTGCAATATCACATGTTCCTATGTGATAAAAAATTCGAGAAGTATAAAAGATATCTGCAACATCAATTCGAGAAGGAACAAGAAGAAATTCTGAAAAGGTTTGGTGAAAAACTAAAGGAGCTCGATAAACAGTATGCACCGCCTCAAGAGAATCAACAACAGATAAT
>NW_021591747.1:0-411 GCF_001605985.2 Dendrobium catenatum
TCATATTTGTGAACCTTTGCGCATTCCTTTTGATTTTTGTACTCTTTGTATAATTTTCAAGAGTAATTGAAACCAATTCTTTCCAAGATCAATAATCTAAAATTTTAAATTTTTCTAAGTGCATAAATATCACTTGAGCAAGGAAATACAAAATAAGAAAAACATCTAAATTGCAATAATAATATTAACTTTTATGTAGTCTAAATGAATAGACATGAAATTAAAAATTCTAATTATAACAAGTTATAAAATTCTAACTTTTATGTAGTCTAAACACATTTCAAAAACAATTTAAAATTAAATCAACTACAACATATATTGATATTTATGAAAAAGATTACACGATCATTTCACAATATCAAAATAATAAAAAAAATACACTTAACTTTTAATAAAAACAAACTAAAACAA
>NW_021591748.1:0-290 GCF_001605985.2 Dendrobium catenatum
CATTTGAATTTTAGTAAAAATATATTATTTTAGTTATTTTTATACAAGAAACACTTAGAAATGATGAAAAATACAAAACATCACATAGCGTCGCGACATCAGATGAAACAATGATGCTGTGTTGAAATCAACTCCATCGAAGCATCATTTTTGGACATTGCAGTGTTATCCTTTCTATTCGCGAGCATTACAGCGACATCACAGTCAGAGTAGTTGCATTAAGAGTGTCGTTGCGTTAAACATTCAGTTTGGTAGTGTCGAGTTCTTGGAAAAATGAATGCTGCAACACT
>NW_021591749.1:0-214 GCF_001605985.2 Dendrobium catenatum
TTAATAAATTACTTAATCTACATTTTCTTTTTAATTTACAACCAACAAAATAATCAATCAAATACTAAAATACATTCTCTAAAAATCAATCTTAAAGTATTAAGATTTAGATTTCAATTTAAATTTCTCTTTTGGCCTTTTAACAAATCAAATACAAGCAACTCCAATTAAATCATTCTACATAGGACCTATCCAAAGCTACACAGCCTACATA
>NW_021591750.1:0-375 GCF_001605985.2 Dendrobium catenatum
TTGGCGTATATAAGGAGGTTTATTTCTAATCTTTCTGGAAGATGTCAACCCTTTTCTATCCTTGCGAAGAAAGATGCTAAGTTTGTATGGGACGAGAAATGTCAAAATGCTTTTGATGATATTAAGCAGTACCTTTCCTACCCGCCATTTTGGCAGCCCCAATTCCGGGAAAGCCGTTAATTCTCTACACCGCAGCCTTAGATGAGTCTTTAGGTGCCCTGTTGGCTCAAGTCAACGACGAAGGGAAGGAGAATGCTCTCTATTATCTTAGTCGAAGACTTTTTCCTACGGAAATTCGATACCCTTCAATTGAAAAGCATTGTCTTGCTTTAGTTTTTGCAGCCCAAAAACTGAGGCATTATATGCTTTCACACT
>NW_021591751.1:0-324 GCF_001605985.2 Dendrobium catenatum
TATGGGTGAAGGTGATAGGTCTGAAGGTGGAGGTTGAAACATAGGAGATATACTTTTGGAAATACTCGTGGTTTGAATTTCTTGTGATATTTATTGATTTTGACTGGACTTTATTTTATTGTATAATAAGAAATTTCACTCCTAAGCTTGAAATTCTCCTTCACTCTCCCCCTCAATTTCAAAACTACTGAAGTATGGGTTATTTTCAAAAAAGGTGACATCCATGGTTCCAAATACCTTCCTAGAAGTAGGGCAAAAGCATTTGTAACCTCTTTTTGTCAAGGAATAGCCAATAAAGATGTATTCTTTTGATCTTGGGTCAAG
>NW_021591752.1:0-245 GCF_001605985.2 Dendrobium catenatum
TAAGCAAAAAGAACGATTATCACAAACAAAGACACCACAAGAACAAGTGCGGAAGAAACTAAATGTGGAAGCAGTAAAAACAAGAATTCAAGGATTTATAGTAGTTCGGTCAACTCGACCTACGTCCACTCCCCGGAGGCGCCCTCCGAGTATTGCACTACAAAGTGACTCTTCTTTAGCCCCCACAGCTAAGTAGAGAAGCCCTCACAAAAACACCTCCTTTTGCTTCCTCCTGAAGCAAGCAG
>NW_021591753.1:0-300 GCF_001605985.2 Dendrobium catenatum
AAAAGAGATAAAAGAAAAATAAAACACACTAAAAAGTTAAAATAACAAAAAACAAAAAGAAAACAAAAAGCAAAAGAAAATAAGTAAAAGTTTCATGCATTTAAGTCAATCACACCCAATCTGCTCCTTAAAGAACTGAAAGTGTCGAAGGCCAGTGGTTTAGAAAAGATGTTCTCCAGTTGCTTTTTAGTTGTCACATGGTGTAACTCAATGTCTCCCTTAGTCACATGATCTCTGATAAAGAGATGTCTAATGTCAATGTAATTAGTCCTTGAATGTTGGATAGGATTCTTAGAGATG
>NW_021591754.1:0-206 GCF_001605985.2 Dendrobium catenatum
AATGTGTGTTTTGATTGTTTCTTCAAAATTAAAAATATATTTTTTTTTTACATATATGCCTCCTTATATTTCATGTATTCATCAATTCAGGGGGAGTTTAAGGGAGATATTTAGAATTGGAATTCCTATAAACAATAATTGTTTTGCCATCATCAAAAGGGGGGAGATTGTTAAGAGAGTTGCTATTTTGCATGTTTTATATTCTT
>NW_021591755.1:0-535 GCF_001605985.2 Dendrobium catenatum
GTGTAGTGTTCATAAGAGACACTAGAGTTTTTACCTGAAAACTCCTAAAAAGGGGGAAAACCATGGGTCCTGGCCTAGTTTGAATGAATCCACTGGTATTTGCAATCGATTATAGTTGAGGCCCTTCATTGGGGGGAAGACCATGTCATGATGTCACAAATGTATATCATATAAAGCGCATTACATGGTGGGAGTTACAATAATCAACATATACATTTATTTCCTTAGAAGGACCATAGTCGATAGGATAGAGGTCAGAAAGACCGTAGTCAGCAATGAAGGTGTTGGAAGGACTGTAGTCAGCAGGAGACATGGGTCAGAAAGAACATAGTAGTAGGGTGGTACTCTGATAGAACTCTGGGTGTCAAGTCATGGCCCAACAGAAGTCTAGGCCTCAAGTGGTGGTCCTGCAAAAGTCCGAACCTAAGGTGGTGGTCTAGCAGAAGTCTATGCATCAAGTGGTGGTCTGGCAGAACTCTGGGTATCAGGTGGTAGTCTGGAAGAACTCTGGGTGTCAAGTGGTGGCCCAGAAGAA
>NW_021591756.1:0-279 GCF_001605985.2 Dendrobium catenatum
CAAAGAGGAAAGAGTGGCCTTCCCCTTAAAAGGGAAGAGCCCTCTTATCCATTTGGGTAGTTTACCACGAAAAATCCAAGGAGTTTGAAGAAAAGGAGTCCAAAGAAGAACAAGATTAACAACTTGAAGATTGAGAATATCCCACTCAAAATTACTTGCGTCATTACTAGGCTTAGAATCCGGGTTGTTGTCAGTGGTGCCCGGCCACTTTACTTTCTGTATAATTCTGGTTTGTAATAAGCAGGGCAACTTTGCCTTTGGACATTTATTAATTAGTTA
>NW_021591757.1:0-272 GCF_001605985.2 Dendrobium catenatum
CCGGTGTTGGCTTCCGGGAGGGGGTCATGGAATCACGTTGCTCGACGGAGTCAGAGCAGGCAGTGGGACTGGGATCTGGTCGTGATAGATTGAGCTCAATGCCTGGAGCAACGTCGCCATAGCAAAGTGGTTTTTCTTTCTGCTGCCGTCGGAGTGGGGTGTGCGACAATGGATGAATGGTGTCGCCGGACGCTAACGGCGAAGTGGTATCGGCAGCGGAGTGTGCGGGAGTCCAGTCGGCGGGGACCTGGTGGGTTGCTGTCGGCGAGTGG
>NW_021591758.1:0-303 GCF_001605985.2 Dendrobium catenatum
TTGTGGAAGAGAGTTTTGTAAAGACTTCTCCGCCTTGCTGTGGGGGAAAAAGGAGAGTCACTTTGGTAATAGTGTAATACATGAAGTGGGAGGCTTCAGGGAGTCGATGTAGGTTGTGTTTGACCGAACCACTATAAATATTTGTGTCTTTTTATTTCCGCTGATTATTTACATACTACATGTTTATTTTTCTGTGATTGAAAAATTATTTTAGAAACTTTAAAATAAACTTGCTACGAATCATTAATCAGTTTCTAAATTCTAAATCTAAGAAGGTTAAGTTTTAAAATACCAATTCATCCA
>NW_021591759.1:0-273 GCF_001605985.2 Dendrobium catenatum
CGCTGGCCACCTCTCTCTCTCGCGCAAGGACTAGTTCGATCTGACTCCTCTTGCTCTGGCCGAGAGTTTAGGTATACTTTTTTCTCGTTAATTCTTTCTCTTCTCTAGTCTATCTCCTTCATATCTTTCCTCTTCCTCCATCTTTCTATAGATCTTCTTCTTCCTTTACTTCACATTAAATTTTTTTTTTTTAAAGAAGTCAATGAAAAATCATGTCTAATTCTTCTTAAAATTATAATCCAAAGAAAATGGTTATCTTTAAGATGTAGTAAA
>NW_021591760.1:0-491 GCF_001605985.2 Dendrobium catenatum
AGGGAGCATGCTATTGTGTTGAAGGCCGGGGTAGCACCCATCAGCGTGCGACCCTACAGATATCCTCATGCTCAGAAGGAGGAGATTGAGAGGTTAGTAGCAGAGATGTTGGAGGCTCAGGTGATCCAGCCCAGTGTGAGCCCATTTTCCAGCCCTGCACTCTTGGTAAAAAAGAAAGATGGTAGCTGGCGATTCTGTGTAGACTACCGGGCCCTCAACAAGGAAACTGTGTTGGACAAGTTTCCCATTCCTGTGGTAGATGAGCTTTTGGATGAGCTTGGGGGAGCCACCATCTTTTCCAAGGTGGACTTGAAGTCTGGTTATCACCAGATCAGGATGAGGACTGAAGACATTCAGAAGACGGCCTTTCGGACACACGAAGGTCACTATGAGTTTTTAGTGATGCCATTCGGGCTCACTAATGCTCCCTCCACCTTCCAAGCCCTGATGAATCAAGTATTCCAGCCCTATTTGAGGAGGTTTGTTTTAGT
>NW_021591761.1:0-403 GCF_001605985.2 Dendrobium catenatum
ATATATAAAATAGCAAATTAAAAATTGTTAATATTTTAGATGTACTATTTAGGGCAATTTTCTAAAAGTTAAATGTTTAAAATTGTAAAATAATTTTAGATTATTTTTAATAGAGTTATATTGTGCTTAAATAGATATTGTTATAATATTTTAATAAATGTTTTTGTTGATTTATTTTAATATTTTATCATAATTTTTAAATTTAGTAGAAGTTAAATATTAAAAATTGTAAAATAATTTTATAATATTTTTAAGAGAGCTATATTGCACATATTAAATATTGTATTGCATATTATATATTGTATTCTTTGAAAATGCTACAGGCCTCATGCATCAAGCTATATGTAATAATACTTTGCATAAATTTTTTTAAACTTTAAATAGCTTTTTTTTTTTTTTTTTT
>NW_021591762.1:0-321 GCF_001605985.2 Dendrobium catenatum
ATTTGCTCATTATTATGTGGTTTGGTATGATTATGTGTTTATCGTATATATATCGCATGGTTATGTGGTTATTATGTAGTAGCATGAGTGTGATATGATTTACTTATTACTATGTGATTAGGTGATTATGATATGAATGCACGATAATTGTTTGACTATACGATGTTATGTGAATGTACGACTGTTGAGTGATTTGATAGCATGAGTATTATACGATTGCATGAGCATTGTGTAATTGTGTGATCATAGCATGGTGGGACACTTGTTGCATGCTTTTTGTATGGTTGTATGCTTCTCAATTCTCATTAGTTGTTCGTAGGA
>NW_021591763.1:0-239 GCF_001605985.2 Dendrobium catenatum
TTTACTTACTTCCTCCGCAGCCGGCTCAGTTACGGACTCTTCCACCATCAGTGAATCAATAGCCTTCTCTCCTTGTCTGCCCTGATCACCAGCGATCATAATCCCGTCCACAGAACAATCTGTCGCCTCCTGCATAACCTCTTCATTGATCAACACACCAGATTGTTCACAACCTACCACACCACCACTAACAGCAGAATCCATATCTTCAACAAGATTTGCAGATTCTCTATTAGCCA
>NW_021591764.1:0-256 GCF_001605985.2 Dendrobium catenatum
TGTGAGCTGCACGAAAGGGGATGCGTGAGAGTGGGCAATGGGCCACGAGCAGATACGAGCGCGGACCATGCGGTGTGTGAGAATGCACACGAGTGGGTAGGAGTGGGGAAAGAGTAGGAAGCAGTGGGGCGCGTGAGAAGGCAATAACAGGGCACACGAGCGGGTGGCAGTTGGTAGACGGCCAGGTGGGGGAAGCTCAGACAGTTGTGGGTAGCTCAATTTAAATGGGTTTTCAGGTTGACCAGGTAACCTGTCG
>NW_021591765.1:0-318 GCF_001605985.2 Dendrobium catenatum
TGCTTGCTGTTATTCATCGTCCTGGACGATCCTATATTGTTCTGGACAATATGATCGAACTCTGTTGCAATCATGATGATAGTCCTGGCCGATAGAATATTTCGTCTAGCTGATGCAATTTATGTGCATCGTCCTGCCCGATACATTGGATCGTCCTATACGATGCACGTCTCAGTACTTTTGAATCTTTAAATTCGGCTCCGGATGATCCATTATTGGACAATCGTCCTAGCCGATCCGCTGTTCGTCCTGGACGATACACATGGCAAGAATTTAAAACATTTTAACTTCGGTCGGTACAATCAATTATTGTGCATC
>NW_021591766.1:0-317 GCF_001605985.2 Dendrobium catenatum
TCATTATCAAAAATCCAAGGTCGACCTAACATAATCTGTCCAACATCCATAATCAGAATATCGCACCATACGTTCTCCTAGTAAGAGGCAAAGGAGATTGGCATGAGACTTCTTTCCTTCACCTCCAAGGCAGTGGAATTGATCCAAGCTACCTTATATGGACTGGGCTGAGGAACGGGAGCAAGTCCTAACTTGGATACCATGCTGGACGACACAACATTGATGCAACTACCGCTATCCATGATGACTTTACAATTCTTATCCCTGATTTTCGTGTAGGTATGAAAAATGTTGGTCCTACGCTAGTCATCAGTGGG
>NW_021591767.1:0-558 GCF_001605985.2 Dendrobium catenatum
CTACTACAAAGCTGCTTTAAGAAGTTGTAAGAAAGTTGTCTCAAACGTAGCATAAGTCTTTCACTTTAAATTACTTAGAAAAATATTTCTGCAGAGCTATCATTTATTGAATTCTAGGGATCATGGAATACAATAAAATATTTCAAAATTTAAATAAGTTTTTGAAATTTTATAAGGTAAGTGAGAATAAGAATTATGTACAATGAGATATTTAATATTATAAAATAGCTCATTAAGATCTACTAATGATTAATCATAATAGTACTTCATTAAACATTCTGAATTTTACGTTATATGACTATTTCATATAAACATTCTGAATTCATATTAGGCTAAATTATTAGAGCTTGCACATATTTTCCTCCTTGCAAGTTTCTTTTTATTATTATTATTATTATTTAAAGATAAATAATAATAATGGCAAGCATTTTCAAGGATTATTTTATTTAGTTTTTATATGAGTGTTTAGGTTTATATCCATTCTTAGAAGTAATGATGATTCAAAAAATTAAATAAGCTTTAAAAAATTATAATATTTCTTTGCAAATGTTGAATATT
>NW_021591768.1:0-244 GCF_001605985.2 Dendrobium catenatum
GTTGGTTTACATACCTCTTCCTCATCACTTTGATTTTATCCCATGAAACACAAGTTTGTAGTCTCTTCCTCTGGTTCAGTCTCAGAGGAATCAGTACCAAATTCTGCCCAAAAGCTCCTTTATTTTTTCTTGTCCTTCTTAGACTTTGCTTTCTCATCAATTTTTTCTTTGCTTGATTGTTCTCTAAGCTTAGGGCAATCAGTTCTTACATGTCCAGGCTTTCTGCATTCAAAACAAACAACAT
>NW_021591769.1:0-263 GCF_001605985.2 Dendrobium catenatum
CTTACTGCTTTTTAAACCATCTTTCTAGTACAAAAAAATAAAGTTTTTTTAACTAAAAAACTATTTTAAGAAGCAATAAGAAAGCCGTCCCAATGAAGTCTCATACACAACATATATACCAGCTTCGATCTCAAGACGTCTTAGTTAATAGTCTAAGCTCATAACCAACAGATCAAGCACAAAATCAAATCCTCATAGAAATCACTAAATGCTTGACTGACTCATCGTTGTTGTCATTTCACCAACTTACAATTACCATAACT
>NW_021591770.1:0-264 GCF_001605985.2 Dendrobium catenatum
TGTGATAAAGGATATTGTGTGAAATTTTTTCCTACTGGCTGTATATTAAGCCTAAATGGTAAAGATCTTTTGAAAAATAAAATGGTAAATAATGTTTATATGCTAGACTTGAATTATATTTAATCTCCTATTATTTTTTGTTTGAAAAATGTATCTGATGAGTCTTGGCTTTGGTATAGGAGACTTTATCATTCTAGCATGAAAAACCTTAGGAGAATTACCTAAAAAAATTTAGTGAGAGGTATACCAAAACTAGACTTTACT
>NW_021591771.1:0-238 GCF_001605985.2 Dendrobium catenatum
AATATTATTGTGCTATTGTTATTTTCTCTGGTTTTTGTGATATTTTGTTTTGTGTTTGTGTGTATTACCATTTCAAGAATTTAGTCCATTATTCACTTGCAATTCAATTTAGCTCAAGACTAGGTAGACTAGGGTTACAATCAGTTTTAATTTTATTATGTATTTTATCCTTTCTTGAGTCGTATCATATAGTTGGGTGGATATCATTGCTGAGTAACCTTGCACACATATAGGGGGG
>NW_021591772.1:0-281 GCF_001605985.2 Dendrobium catenatum
TATTTAATTAAATAACTTAATTATTATTTGTTTAAATGATATAAATTAAGTTAATGGATAATAACTTTGAGGCGTCTAGGGTTTGTATTTCATCATTTCTTTTCGTCGTTGCTGTCGTTGTTGTTCGGCTTCGTTGATTCGCAGGACGTGTACAGATTGCGCGCGTCGCTACTTCGGTTCCTTCGTGGCTGTTCGACTTCGCTCCTTCGGCTTCGTTGATTCGCAGGAGGTGTACAGATTGCGTGCGTCGCTACTTCGGTTCCTTCGTGGCTGTTCGACTT
>NW_021591773.1:0-300 GCF_001605985.2 Dendrobium catenatum
CCCCAAAGAAAACTAATTTTTTTAAAATATGTTTTTTCAAAATTCCACCAACAGATGACCCTAGAAGATGAGATAAATACTACGTTTAGAACCTCTATTGGAATCTTTTGTTACAAGGTGATGCCATTTGGCTTAAAGAATGCCGGGGAAACCTATCAATGGGCCATGACCCGTATCATTGACGACTTAATTCACAATCAAGTTGAGTGCTATATTGACGATTTAGTTGTCAAGAGCAAGGTCAAAGAGGCTCACCTGTATGCCTTAAGAGTTGTATTTGAGCGGTTGCGCCGCTACGAT
>NW_021591774.1:0-556 GCF_001605985.2 Dendrobium catenatum
ACCGAGTGCCTCTACGCTTTCAAAGAATCTTCTAGATTCTCCCAAAATATCCTCACCTAAGACCACACGCCACAGAGGCACTTCCTAAGCATTACGATGCATGCTAAAACCAATTTTTTTGTCCAAAAATCCAAAAGCTCAAAGCCGAAGCATCGACTATACTATCACCGTGGCGCCCATACATAATTTTCATATTTTAGATTTTCATTTCTCAGATCCCAAACCTTGGTCATTTTCAATCTCATTAAGCATTTTAGGACTCATAATTACTAATTACCTTAAAATTAATGATCATTAATAAAAAAAAAATTCAGATGACGAATATTACACTTGCTACTCTCAGAGCCCCAAGAATGACTTGAGGATTTAAATATCAAGTTCGAAAATGTTTTTGTCAGCCTTAACTAAATGGTCTTTAGCTGCCACTAGAATTTGATTGAGAATGGTGAAGAGTTTTGAAGCAAATAAGGCGATGGTGGAGTCGACAACGAAGAGTGAAGGTAGGTGAGAATAGTTCCGTTTAGGGGTGTCAATTTCGGGTCACGGGTCGGGTTCG
>NW_021591775.1:0-252 GCF_001605985.2 Dendrobium catenatum
CAGAGGATCGGGTTTCGTATGCTTTATGCCCTTGATAACGAATTCTTATTGTTGTAGGCCTTGAAGGCTTAATATAAATGTATTAAGACAAATATGACGGTCGTCACAACCGTATATTTGTTTGTTGGTTCGAACCCTGTCGACTTCTATTGACCGGTATAGAAGGATCGGTTTCGAACCTGAATTCACTTGTCAACCCGCGTAGCATCCCTAGACGTCACATGTGTACCAATAACACGCTCGCCGGGGCCC
>NW_021591776.1:0-388 GCF_001605985.2 Dendrobium catenatum
GAGAAGAGGGCGAAGGGACTATGATTTAGATGTAATGAGAAGTATACTTCAGGGTACAGGTGTAGGAACCGAACTCTTCAAATTCTCACCATCTGTGATGACGAGAAAATTGAGGTGAGAGTGAGGTAGAGAGATATGGAGGACTGATGCAATCAGTGATTTTCATTTTGTATTTTGTATTTCTTACCTTTTGAATATTGTGTAATTTTGGATTTTTTCTTTTGTATACCCTATGATGGAAGACAACCGAAGAACATTCTAGGTTGGTTTCCCTCCTTTGGTTTTTCCACTCATGATGATTTTATTTGCTTGCTTCCTTTTGGCTAAGTGGGCATTTATTTATGGACTGATGTTTCCTTATTGGGCTTGGCCCATTTCTTTTTATCTT
>NW_021591777.1:0-415 GCF_001605985.2 Dendrobium catenatum
CAGAGGAATTATGAAAAACCCAAGATGATAGAACCATCAGTTGCGGGCTCAGTGCAAAATCAATCCAGGCAGAATGTTAGACCACGAGTTTACAGTTTGACTCAGCAAGAGCCCGATGGATCTTTAGAAGCTGACAATGACAATTGAGATGGCTTTATAGTTTATTTTCTGTAACTTGTAATGATAAATTTGATGTTTTGATGGTTTGGAGTTAGTAGTTTATCTCGTTATGTCATGTCAGATGTTTTGGGATTGATCAGATTATTTTGCTAAGATATTTCAGATGTTTGGTTTATTACGTTTCAATGTTGAGGTTTATGTTAATGAAATGGAAGCTGTTGGGTTATTTTGCAACTAGAAGTTATGTAAATTTCGAGGACGAAATTTTATTAGGAGGGAAGATTGTGAAAACCCG
>NW_021591778.1:0-250 GCF_001605985.2 Dendrobium catenatum
AAGGGAAGAGAGAGAAGGAGAAGGAGAAAGGGAAAAGGAGATTCCTCACCTCCTCGACCACCGCCGGAGCTCTTCCTGCCGCCTGAAGACATCAGAACTCTGCCGGATTTTCAGGAAACGTCGGGAATTTGCACAACTTCCATGTGATGTTGAAATCTTCCAAATTTGCAACAGAGTTCCCTTCTGACGCTGAAACTCCGCCCAAGGGAAGCGGGAGTTCTCCTTTGTCAACAACAGACGTCGGACTTCT
>NW_021591779.1:0-352 GCF_001605985.2 Dendrobium catenatum
CAAAATTTCTCGTTACTCTTGTCCTTGATTATTGATTATGCTTGTGATAACTCTTCCTTTTGTTAGAGAGAGTGCTCCTTTTCTCAAATATATGAGAAGATATATTCACAACTTTGTCTTTAAAAGATTATAAAAGAGACTATAGCTTGCAAAAAAAATTGGCCAATGATGCCAACAAAAGATGCGCAAAGACGCCAAAAATTGAACAAAAAAATTTTGCGCAAAGCGCCACGATATTGACAAGAGGCATAAAATGAGCCCACTCCAAAACAAGCTACTTTCTCTTTTTAAATCTTTTAGAACTTAGAAGTGTTGGTTATCAAAGACTTGACTTCGATTAACTTGCGATTGT
>NW_021591780.1:0-206 GCF_001605985.2 Dendrobium catenatum
ATCATTATTAATTAATTAAAATAATTTAAAATCCAAAAAAATCTTTAAACACTTTTTGATCTCTCCTTAGATCATTTTTTATCTTTGGAGTGGGTTTCAAGAAGTTTAGGACTCATTTGGGTTCAAGTTACTAAAAAGGACCCTTAATTGAGACAATTAAATATTTTTAATAAATAACCAAATTTCTAAAATTCATAACTAATTGT
>NW_021591781.1:0-246 GCF_001605985.2 Dendrobium catenatum
ATCCTATTGACATCTTTGAAGTTAGGAGTAAGCATCCTTAGTGACATCCTAATCTTCATCCCGAGGAGAAGTATAAGCATCCCTAGCGGCATCTTCTCTTCGTTAAATTTTAAATCTTAGATCCATCTTTAGGTATAAGTCCTCCTATGACATCTTATTGACATATTTGAAGTTAGGAGTAGGCATCCCTAGTGGCATCATAGTCTTCGTCCCGAGGAGAAGTATAAGCATCCCTAGCGGCATCTT
>NW_021591782.1:0-883 GCF_001605985.2 Dendrobium catenatum
CACACTATATATATATATATAACCCTCTCTTGCACCCAAATTGCTCTATCCCTACCACAATACATCTACATCTATTTCTCTAGCTCTCTCTACCTTCTCTCTTTCTAGATGAGGTTCTTGTTGAGTTTAGTGTTTCAAATCTTCATGTGGGGAGGTGATAGTGAATTACATCTTGGTGGTAAAAGGGGAGTATTTGACGGAGGTAATGATGGTGTTCAAAGCAATTTTGGGTTGGTAATGGAGGCATGGGCGGCACATTTGAAAGTTAAGAATGGTCATGATTCCTATAATATAAACAATAATGGGGATGGAGGATCAAGGCATGATGGTGTAGCAATATATAAAGAAAGACAAGGGTTGATTTCTAATCTACCTGAGTTTCTTTAGTTGGAACATTAGTAGTTGATTCTCAATACAAGAAGTTATAAGGAGGTGGAAATGAACAAGGTGGGGAGAAAGTAGGTGGCGATGGTGCAGTTTATAAGAAATCTGGTAAGTAGCAATTTTCCAATAAGGAGATTTAGGTAAAATAAAAGCCAACATTTTATCAGTTGTACAGTTTCTTGATAATGTAGTTGGATTATGTTCAAAAGGAGAGGTTGACATGTAACTGTAATTCCCACATGACTCCTACTCCAGACCGGCTCCGGCTTGCATGATATAACCCATGATTCCATGATCGTGTAACCACTTGCACGCATAGCACAGAACAATGAAACCATCCTCCTTTGGGGGGAGATGCTCTCAAACACACATGAATACAAAAGGAATGAGCAACGGAAGAGGAAGGGGATTCGACACATACCTCTGACGCTGGAAACACATACAACCTCCCATTAGACTTGATTTGCTGCTCTGGTCTTTGACTCTAACCTTGCCGGCC
>NW_021591783.1:0-980 GCF_001605985.2 Dendrobium catenatum
GTCCAATCCAAGTTCATTTCTTTGAGTTCAAAGCTTGTAAAGTTCAAGCATGAGACCAATTTGAGCTCATATTCACAACATTTAGTTCATTTGATTTAAGTCTTTTATTGTTTCTTATCACTTGTTTAGGCTCAATTCTATATTAAGTTCATTGTTCACAAGTCCAAGTCATAGTGCAAGTTCTAGTCCGAGTTCAAGTTTAATTTGATGTTCAATTCAAGTTCTCGCTCAATTCAAGTTCTCGCTCACATTGACTCCACTTCGAATTTGAATCAAATGCTTGCAAGTTCAAATTTTAGTCAAAATTCTGTCTTTGTCCAAGTCCAATGCAGTCCAAAAGTTTATAAGTCCTTGTCTTTTTCAGACAAAATTTCGGCAGCCTCCCGGCGTCTCCCCCGTTTAGGGGAAAAACCAAGAGGCCGCCTACCCGCCACGTCAATAAAGACGTGCACGGTTGATGTTAGTGAGACACCGCGGCGGTTGTATTTTTTTTGTTTTCTCCCACCACGCGCAATAAAGACGTGCATGGGGTTTTATGAAAAAGCATTTTTGATAAGCAATTTTTGTTTCCCCCCGCCCGGGAGTACTTATGAGTGACCCCGCTTCGCCGTACGTGCCGCACCGGGGTCTCATCCCACCACGCGCAATAAAGGCGTGCATGGGGTGGTTCTCCGGTTTGCCACGAACATTGAAGTAGGGTTTTGGTGATTGCCCGCTTCGTCGTAAGCATCAAACCGGCATTCCGTCCCACCACGCGCAATAAAGGCGTGCATAGGCGGTTTTCCGGTCCGCTGCGAACAACAAAACGAAAATCTGAATTGGAAATTCATACCTTCGCGGGGTTGATGAAGTCGTCGAGATGCACAAAATAAAGCAAAATTTCCTTCTCCTTTCTCTTTCTCTTTTTTTTTCTCTCTCTTTTTTTTTTGTAACTCTTTCTTTTTTTTTCTTTCTCTTTCTTTTTTTTGGCAATATGCACA
>NW_021591784.1:0-336 GCF_001605985.2 Dendrobium catenatum
AAAAAAAAAAAAAAAAATTATCTCAAACAAAATCTGGATCTTAAATGCTTCTATTTTTTTAACGTTAAATCCTTACAATGAGAAATAAAAAACTGCCCACCATCTTATAACAAATAAGTAATAATTTGAAAATGACTCTCAAGATGGCTAAGTGGCTATAGAGATCAACATAATAATAAATTAAAATTTCATTTGAGACGGTTTTTTTTATGCTTCTTAAATTAAATTTTAAGTAAAATAAAAATTAGTTTTTCAACTAAAAAATTGTTTTAAAAAACATAAAAAAATAGTCCCAAATGAAACCTAAAAGAAAATTATTCATCATCAATAGAAGGA
>NW_021591785.1:0-440 GCF_001605985.2 Dendrobium catenatum
TTTGTGGATGATTTTATTGTGTTCACTAATGAGACTAGTAATAGATTTAAAAAAAATTATGGATTTCTTTAATCATTTTGAGTTGGTTAGTGGTTTGATCTTTAACAAACATAAAAGTTATTTTATTGCTTATAATAGAATTTCTAATGATCGTATTTTAGCGATAAAAGATATTAATGGCTTTGCTCATGCTCACTTGCCTATCAAATATCTTGGAGTTCCTCTTTTTAAAGGTCGAAAGACTACTTTTTTTTTTTCATGATCTTATTGCTTGTCGAAATAAGCTTCTATCTTGGGATTCCAATTTTCTTAGCTTTGGTGGTAGACTTACTTTGATCAAAAGTATTCTTTGTGCTTTACCGATTTACTCTTTTCAAACAATTTTTCATACTCAAGCTGTTTGTTATAGGGTTAAGAAGCTTATCAATAATTTCTTCAGG
>NW_021591786.1:0-219 GCF_001605985.2 Dendrobium catenatum
AAATATAGTAGATGATTAAGTTTTTACATGAAAAGCTTAGAATGATTAAAAATCAATGAGCGTTGTTTGGTTGAAATAATACACTATATAGATGAAGTTACATAATCTTACATATAAATCAGAGAAGATGACATTATAAATTAGGAACATTTATTTGATTTTCTATAGTTATAACATATATTGTGGGAGGAATTGTGTAGAGATGATGATGATAGTTGG
>NW_021591787.1:0-237 GCF_001605985.2 Dendrobium catenatum
GCAACAGGTTGAGCTGACTCCAGGTTAGCCTTCTATTTAAAGGTTTCCTTGTCTCTAATATATAAATTTAACAGTTGATATTTGTAGCGGCTTTACAGTTAATCTTATGGGATTATTTGGCTACTAGCAGGATTTAGCATATCTTGAGGATTAAAACCTGAAGGCTGTATGGCAGGGCAGTTATTAAATTTTGTTAAATCTGTTAGACCGGTTCTCTGTGAACCGGTCCAGAACCAA
>NW_021591788.1:0-252 GCF_001605985.2 Dendrobium catenatum
CATAATTGGCTCAAAAGTCTGAAAAAAATCTCTTGAGAACGTGGTCTTTATTTACAGATCCGTTTTTTGTTGTGGGGGGTTTTGACATCTGTACAAACTTTTTTGTTTTTTTATTGAATCTTTTTGGTAAACCGTTTCAAAGTATTAATAGTTTAGTAGACAGAGGCAGCGATATGTGAGGCCTTACCCACCGCTGCTTGTCCGGGCAGGGGCGGAACCAGCCCTAATTTTCAGGGGGGGCAAACTTATAAG
>NW_021591789.1:0-1368 GCF_001605985.2 Dendrobium catenatum
TATCCGAAGAAATAAATGGCTCAAGAAGAATAAAAAATGAAATGTTGTGAACACGACATAAATTCCTCACCCTGTTTTTCGAATCAGAACCACCAATACCTATAACATTCCACAAAAGCGTATTAATCATTAGAAGTTTTGTTATTAGTTTGAGCCCTCGTCGAATGAGGAGTTTCTGGTAGAGTAACTTTGTTATTTTTCTTTTTTTTTTCTTTTGTGATTTAGAAATCCAATCTTCCTCGATTTGCTTTTCCTTATTCATAATACCATCAGTAGTAGTAACTATACTATTACCATTACTGACCATCTTATCCGTCAAATTCGTCAAAATTTGTTCAGGCAAGTATTCCCCCTCTTCATTCTCCTCAACAGATTCAGTTTCCTTGTTCACTGCATTTTCCCTGTTCTCAGCAATAGAATCAGTTTCCTTGTATTCAGTATTAACCAGATTAAGAGGTGAGAAAGAGTTATTAAGCATAGAGTCGACAGAAATAAAAATATCAGGCAAAGCACTATTTTCATTAGTCAACTTATCATCAAGATTTAAAGTAATACCAGCTGAGATAGTAGGAGTTACCACATTCTCCGGAGGCATCGTATTGGAGTCGACTAATAAAACATTTCCAACCTTCTCAACATTGGATTGGACTCCCTCATTTATCAACGTGGTAGAAGTCTTCGGTCTATCTATAGCAGGTCCATTTTCTTCCACCAATCCAGTGGAGTTGTTGGAAATTTTCTTCAATTCCGGATGCAGCTTGAAACATTCAGCTATTGAGTGCCCGTGAGCTTTACAATGACTGCAAAAATCAAGAATTTTTTCAAACTCAACTTTTTGTAAATACCTTGACGCCTTAGACCCAACCCAAACTTCCTTAGCATGTTTCTTAGTAATATCCACTTCAACAAGAACCCTAGCTACCGACGGCCTAGTTCTAGAAACAGTGGCTTGGTCCGTTTGCAAGGGGCGACCAAAGATAGATCCTAAAGCGTACAAAATCGTAGGATTGAAAAAATGCAATCTTAAATTAGGAAAAGATATCTATATCGGAACTATCAGCGATTCCTCCTTAACATAAAAAAACGGCGTCCACTTTAAGATACGCATTTGGCAATTTAAAATAAAATAGGATCTTCTCGCAAAAAACAGACAGTAATCCAAATCATTCGAAAATTGGATCGCAACATGCTTAGAATCTAGTAAACCAACAGAATAAAAGCCCGTAAGTTTAAGATTACCAAAAAAAGATCTTATAGCATCAAGATTTTGCCGTCGAACACCAAATTTACCGACAAGGGTATACCGAAAAGGAGAAGCAAGCTTAAGAACTTCATCATCGGAAATTAAAACAGCAGGAACTCCGTTAA
>NW_021591790.1:0-314 GCF_001605985.2 Dendrobium catenatum
CAACAGTTTATGAAGATGCACGGTACTTCATGCCAAAGAAGCAAAAGTCTTCGAGCTCCCTCGAAGCTAAAGCATCAAATTCAAAGACTACAAAGCGACCTGAACGAGAAGGTCAGAAGAAGCAGGTGGGGAGAAAGAAGGCAGGACCGACTCTTCCCAAAGCATCGATCATTCCAAAAGAAAAGAGATATGTACCTCATCTTGAGAGTGACACAGATGAAGATGATGTTACTCCTACTAAATCTCGGAAAGTATGCCAGTTCATGGACGAATGGAATAGGCAGGTTGAATTTTCAAATGATGATTACGACTAT
>NW_021591791.1:0-279 GCF_001605985.2 Dendrobium catenatum
AGAATCTCATTATGCCTCCCTCGGGCGCCACAAAAATAAGTCTGATTCCGGCTTGAGCTTTCTCTAGATTTGGAGGCCGAGCACGCTTGATTGACGATGCTCCATCAAAATACATTTCCCATACTCGTAGCATCTCCTCTTCTTCAACGTTCATGATCTGCTCGTCAGGTAGATCGTCGTTGAGCGGAGAATCTGCAGGGATAGGATGTGCTGCAAGAAAGTCTGCTAACACCTGCCCTTTCACTGCTTTCTGTGGCATGTATGTGATATCAAACTGCA
>NW_021591792.1:0-338 GCF_001605985.2 Dendrobium catenatum
ATTGACTGTAAGTTTGCTCAAATCAAAGTTCAGATAATCTCAGATTCAAATTTTTAAGTTTCCAACTCAAATTTTTCCTCGAGATTTGTGCCCGATCATGATACTTATTTGATGATATATCAAGTAGATTCGTGCAAATTGCAAAGTTAATTATCACAAAACTCATCTTGACCTATTAGTTGGAATATTTAGCTATCAATCAAAAAAATTTGGACTCCAAACTTGCATATATATTGTGTGTGAGTTTATAAGTAAAATAAATAAAAGCCTAAATATCCAAACAGCTTAATTAAAATATTCTGTCATTTTCAAAGTGTGGCGCTGTCAATTTATTCCCT
>NW_021591793.1:0-253 GCF_001605985.2 Dendrobium catenatum
TGGATTTTCCTCCCAGGATCGTCCGGGACGATTTTAAATCGTCCAGGCCGATCGGCACTGTAGAAAATATCGGCCTGAAACAAGTTCTGGGAACCGTCCAGGACGATCTGGACGATCGAATTTTGGTCTGATCGTCCCGGGACGATCTGGCGATCGGCCGGGCCGATCCGACTAATGATATAAGAAAATCAGGTCGTTTTGATGAGAGAGAAAATTATTTTTTAAAACAAAATATCTGATTTTAGAGAGAGAA
>NW_021591794.1:0-277 GCF_001605985.2 Dendrobium catenatum
TATTTTATTATTAATTATTAAATGTGCTTTCTAATCCCTACTTTTTTTCTATTTTCTTCTCTTTATTTGCATAAACTGCGATGAATGGTACCGGTCGAGGGAACAAAAGTACAAGAAGCTAAAGGCGTCAGCCACCTCTATCCAACCGGGTAAAGGTGCTACGGGCGGAACCACCGGGTCATAGCCCCCGGTGACTGAGTATTTCTAAACTTAGAAAACCTTTAGGGACCCCTTGATGTGGTTAGGACAACCGACTCTAGCTTTAGGTTAGGCCGGT
>NW_021591795.1:0-340 GCF_001605985.2 Dendrobium catenatum
GCCAAGGTGGGCCGGCGGTGGAGAGAGGGAGGGGAGATGGAAGTAAAAACTGAAATAAGTTTCAGTTTTTGTGTGATTGGGGAGGGAAAATTTGAAATCAATTTTGATTTCAGCTTAAGGAGTTAATTGACTCCTTAATGGGGGGGACCATAAAGGGGGGACGGCGGTATAGCTAGAGAGAGGGATTTGTGTTTCCAAATTTTAGTTGATGAGATGGAAAAGGATTTTAAAAAACTCCAAATTAGATTGATTTGAAATTGGATTCAATCATGTGAACTTTCCTAATTTGGAATTCCATATTATGAAATAATTCAAAATTTGAATTCCAAATTTCAAATTT
>NW_021591796.1:0-289 GCF_001605985.2 Dendrobium catenatum
TCGTGTCTGATCAGGATAATTTTATGATGACGTATCAGTTGCCCCCCTATTTTCGGACATCAAAGCTCCAGGAGTCCGAAAATATAAGTGTCAACAATTTGCATTGGCCGAAACGCCAAAAAATGCGTTCCGAAGATTAATGGCTTGCTCGAACTTGATCATAGAGGCCTCGTTGAGCTCCGAAAGTGTCGAAATTGAGTCCGGAACGTCGAAAAACGTGTCCGGGGACCCCAAAAACGTCGAAATCGGACTTTTCGGGACAGAATTTGGGCTCGGAAAAGGTTGGGCA
>NW_021591797.1:0-222 GCF_001605985.2 Dendrobium catenatum
GAGGACTATTTTGGGTTGCGTTCTGGGGATTTGTTTTTCTTTTGTCGATTGGAGCTTTATTTAGGGGGGAGTTAAGCTTGTTTGAGTTGAATCTTATATCAAGTGCTTTGTTTGGATTATGGGGACAGCAAAGGGCATTGTGAGTGCCTTCTTCCCTATTCGTATCATATCGAATTAGGGAGGAGACTATTTTAAAGACACACTTGGCTTCAAAGAAGTGTG
>NW_021591798.1:0-675 GCF_001605985.2 Dendrobium catenatum
TTCGATGTTGCCCCCATCACTTCCCGCGCCAGATCCAGTGCCGTCCTCCCCCTCTGGTCCTCCGCTTCGGCATCCGCCCCTGCCTCTACCAATGCCCGCACCGCCCCGGCCCGCCCGTACCCCGCCGCCATGTGCAGCGGCGTTAACCCTGCTCCATCTCTTTGATCAACACTCACCCCCGCCTCCGCCAACACCTTTATGCACTCCTCCGACCCCAGCCCAGCCGCGAAGTGGAGCGCTGTCCGACCGTCGGCATCCTCCGCGTTGGGGTCGCGGGAGACCGATTCGTCCGAGAGAAGAAGGGAGAGAGCGGCGGCATCGGCTTTGCGGGCTGCTGTCCACCAGGGGGTTTCGTATTCAGCGACGACGTCGGCCGCGATTCCAGTGGCTGGGATCCAAGAAGGAGCGTGGCCGTCCTTCCATTCAATGAGGTATTCGGTGGATTTTTCCGTGGAGACGGAGCCGTCTTCGGCGAAAACTGGTGTGCGGACAGTGCGGCGGCCGATGATTCGATTGACTTCGCCAAAGGAGTCGTCGTCGGGCGAAGGCTCTTTTGATGTTTTGGTTTCTTTGATGGGAGATGGGGAGTATTGGTCCTGGAAGGTGGTGGAAAGGAAAGCGGGAGGGAGTCGTCCGCGGTGTCGATGGGAGGAGGAGGGGATGGTGATGGTGAGG
>NW_021591799.1:0-261 GCF_001605985.2 Dendrobium catenatum
AAAAGAGTGTGGCCAAGTGTGGCTTAATAATTTAAATTTAATTGCATATATATATATATATATATAACTGAGTCGGATGATTTTATTATAAACTGCTTAGGATAACCCTGCAGGTGGTCTAGATTTTCTTTTTCTTTTCGTGATGTAAATGTGAATGTAAGTGTAATGTAATAAAAGTCAAAAATGTGAAAGTGATTTTGAAAATGGGATATTACATCCAATTAGGAATCTAAAGAAAAGAGAATATACCTTAAAGGATTA
>NW_021591800.1:0-301 GCF_001605985.2 Dendrobium catenatum
CTGGCCCATGTCAATCTTCCAGGACATCATCCCGGTCGATTCTGCGATCGGCCTGGCCGATGTGATCATATCAATCAGCATTAATTGCTTTCCATAATTTCCTGATTAATTTAGGCATAATTGTGTTGTATCGTCCAGGCCGATATGGAGATCATCCGAGATGATAATTTAAAATAAAGAATATCTAAATTGATCATTGTGGCTGATTCTATCTGATTTGAGCCTATCGACCTGGCTGATACACGTATCATCCAGGATGATTTGCTTAATGATGGTTGCTTAACTAGGATGCCCTAATTAG
>NW_021591801.1:0-375 GCF_001605985.2 Dendrobium catenatum
TCTTGTTGGATCCTTTAATGGTGCTACAACATTAGTCTCTAATCACTACAATGTTAATCTCTTTATACTAATAATATAAAATGAAAATTCTTGGAGTGTTGCTGTGTTAGCCCTTCGGATGCTATGGTGCAATGAACAAATTTTTTATAAATATCAACATCCACCATAATTTTCTATCTGCAAATCTTTACCGTTGGAGTCACTGACTTAGAGAGGAAAGGATTTTTAGAGAGATAAAGTTTATTTTTTAGGTCTTCAAACTATTCTCTTTCAATATGCAAGTTGAAAAAGTTGTCCAATTGAGTTAGGTTGTATTTACTCCATCTTTTTTTGTAATGATATGAGATTTTATGAGATGGATTTTTATCCATACAA
>NW_021591802.1:0-2172 GCF_001605985.2 Dendrobium catenatum
ACCCGATTCTGGACTTCTTCCTGTCGCCGAATTTTTGCCTGACTTCTATCCAACACCAGACTTCTATTCATCGATAGATTTCTACATGACGCAAGACTTTCGCCCGTCGCCAGATATTCATCGGACTTCTATTCAATACTGGATTTTTCCCTGGCGTCATTGTTCTGACCCCTGTCATCAGATAACGATTTTTATGACCTCCATCGCCCATCGACTACAGTCCTTCCAACTTACGTTGCGCACTGACTATGGCCATTCCGACCAAACAAACACATCAATTGTTATTCTTTGTATTTATATCATGCAATGTACTTTATATGATGTACATTAAGCTAAGGCCTTCCCCCAAGAAAGGACCTCATTTGTAATCAACTGTAAATACTAGTTGATTCATTCAAACTGTGCTAGACCTAGGGGGTTTTCCCCCTTTTCAGGGGGTTTTCCCCTAAAAATCTTAGTGTCTCTTATAAATGATGCACCATCTCTCATATCTGATTGCATGATGGATCTTCGTACAAAGCTAAGACTTTAAAATTTATAATTCTTTACTTCCACGAATACTCCAAGACGCAATAATTATAGCTATGTTACATATTTGATAATAGAATACTAGATTGAGGCATTTTTTCTTGCATATCTCTCATAATGCAACAAGTTACACTTCAACCATCATAGTATCCTCTCCGATGACATCTTACCTCATTGGTATCTTAAAATTAAATCCTCATCTTCAACCATGAGAACCATTTCAGTGAATACGATACCATGCTTGTAATGGTTGATGAGGGCACATTCTACAAGAAAACAAACAAATTTTAATGATTGTTAACATTATTCAACATTGATTTAATCATCATTCTAATGATAAATATAGTTAAAATATGGTTCTAACATGACACTAGCTTGTCAAATGATGTCTAGTAGTCAAGAGTTTGGGGTTTATAGCGTGAAATTGATTCTCAATCCTAACAAACAAATCAAACACCGCTCCTAAACTTTGAGGATGAAGAGTAGAGAGGCTTGTTACCATGAAATTTGCCACATGTTGAAGACGCACACTTTACAATCACTATAAATGAAGAAGGTGATGAGAAGAGGATGGGTTGAGAGGCTCTTACCATGGAAGGAGTAATACATTTTGAGAGAATATCTTGAGATTTTTTAAGTTTTTCTAATTCTTTGAAAGGATAGTGTATAACTGTATATGTCCATATAGGTATTTCACAAGTACCTAGTAAGTTTCAACAGGAGAACTCACTCAAAGTAGTCACATTGTTTGCCTAAGACACTTTCTAGTAAGGAGTATGACTCATTAAAACTAATCGAATTGAGAAGTCATACCTAGCATACATAATCAAGAATTCATCCATATTCTTTCAAGCTCAAGAGAGACGCTCGTTTTGATGGAGATCTGCCTCCCAAGGTCATTCATCATTACCCAAGCCATCAAGTCACCTCTAACTCCCCTAATCCAGCTAAAAGAATAGCACATCTCAGGAGGCCATAACTACAATCTCCTAGACTCAAATAATCCTTAACTTGTAGTTGCCATCACTTGAAGGATTCAACCTTCATACCTAGTGGGAAAAATACCCCCTCCAAGGACTCGCTCATGTAGACACATCCTATATGATCATTTTCGCGGGATTAGCCCAAAGGATCCAACATTTCACTGATAACTATATTGAAAATATTAGAGTCATGCATGCATCAACTAGCTCATACCATGAGTCACATACAGGCTGTAATTGATCATTATTAATATTATAATTTAATTTTTTGTTGTTTATTGAATGTAGCATTCCCTATAACGCCCCTAAGTCCTATAAATAAATAGTGAAGAGATGCATTTATTTTTCACAATATATATTAATATTTTCTAATATTTTTTACCATGCATTACACTCTCGTATGTCTTCCACCCTCTATAATTATCGAGTTCTAATAGAATTTTCTAACATGTAATTATAAATCTACTTGCAAGTAAGATGATATGTCATCCATAAATAAATTCAAGTGCTTGGTTAGACAAATTCAATATTGATCAAATAACTTAAATTTATATCCCTTCAAAGATAAATAAATACTTTGAATCCATCGAAAAGGCTGAACACCCATATCTTTCTCATCAAATTAAAATAATTAGGAAAACTACAACTGACAGTACTCACC
>NW_021591803.1:0-247 GCF_001605985.2 Dendrobium catenatum
GTTTATTTTATTTACCAATCATTCCAAGACTTCAGTGGCTCTATGCATCAAAGAGTTCAGCAGGCCATATGAGATGGCATAAGGAGAAAATAGCAAAAAGTGATGTTCTTTCTCATCCATCAGATGCTGAAGCGTGGAAATATTTTGATCTAGTGCATCCTTCATTTACTGCTGAACCCCGCAACATAAGATTGGGATTATGTACTAATAGTTTTACTCCCTATAGTCAAACAGCTACACCGTATTC
>NW_021591804.1:0-278 GCF_001605985.2 Dendrobium catenatum
ATTTTGGGTAAAGAAGTCAGAATTTCTTTCAGATTTTGAAGAAGAGATTCTCTCCCTTGCAAAGCCCCCCTACCCGTTTTACATCAATTTGGTTTGCAAGACATAGGTTGTGTGCTTGATAAGGATTGGTTGATCTTATCAAGTTCTCATGTTTTCATAATATAATTTATCGAGATATCAACCCCAGGTTATCTAGAAGGCTTGGTTGTGACATGTGGACACCCTCGCTTGCAATCATAATTTATCTTATATGCGGAGCTCTCTAAAAACCTAAAGTT
>NW_021591805.1:0-239 GCF_001605985.2 Dendrobium catenatum
GGATTGACAACACATAATTCAGAAAATGTTAGAAATTCAGAAATTAATAATCCAAGCTCAAGTTCTTTTAAATGCTTAAAAACTTTTTAATCCAATATCTAAATCAAGAAACCGATTAGAAGAAGAAACACTAATTTTTAAAATTCCTTTCATAAAACATATCTAATAGAAGATTAATGCAAAAATTGGTGAATCAAGAATTATGATTTTCAAGATCAAGTATCGAAAATATCAGAGGT
>NW_021591806.1:0-351 GCF_001605985.2 Dendrobium catenatum
GTTTAATCTTTACAAAAAAAAAAATTATTATTTTTTCATTATCATTAAAATAATTTTTTTGAGTAACCAACTTATAAATAAGGAGTATTTTTTTAGGTGTAATTGGAAAATTCTTTGAGTATTTTTATTTAATTGAGTGGGACGAAGGCTTGTTGTTGTTGTTGTATGTGTTATTGACATAAATTATTTTTTAATTGGCAGAATTTTTAAAAACATCATAATCATTAATTAGTTTCACAAAAAAGATTAATGAGAAAAAAAATTCAAAAAATTTCTAATTGTCCACATGTGGGAGATTAGGATCACAACCATATTAATTTGAAGATAATTGCCTTTGTGGTAACCAACTTG
>NW_021591807.1:0-235 GCF_001605985.2 Dendrobium catenatum
TTTGATTTTCATCAAAAAGTGAAAGCTTTATTTTTTTTTTATTTGATAATTTTCTTATAATCTTTGACTATGATCACTTAAGTTGTAATCATCTTCACCCAATGAAAAATGATATGGGAAAAGATTCAAAAACTCAACGAAAGATGGGTTTACTCCTTTTAAATTATATATTTTGAATATGACCAATATAAGTTTAATCAAAATATCCAAAACTTAACAACTTTCTTTAAAGAAA
>NW_021591808.1:0-267 GCF_001605985.2 Dendrobium catenatum
AGACAACAATGCCCTCGGGGCTTACAAAAACTAATTCATTAAGTAAGGGCATAAATGAAAAAAGATAGTAAATAAATAAATACATCACATATAATTGAAAGAAAAAGGCGTCATCATAGCCGTCGATCATCGGCCACGTTCCTGATGGAACATTAAGGGTCTGATGTCCGTATCATTCTCCCCGGCTGGGAGAAAACTCAACTCCGTCGAGTGGATGTCTCAAAGGCTCATGTAGAGCCGCAAATGAATCTGGATCCAACTCTGTAA
>NW_021591809.1:0-231 GCF_001605985.2 Dendrobium catenatum
TGATGATGGCAAACACAAGTAGGAAAATTTCATTAAATCAGCAAGGTTACAAAACCGAAGACCAAACAGCTTTTTCCTACACCCTACTCCCCCTTTTGTCATCAGAAAAAGAGGGTCTAGAAACACAAGAAAAACATCACACAAGACTAACAAGCACACTAAAAAGACAGGAAACAAACAACACAAAATACAGAGTAAAACAACGAGGGATCCAGATCATCAGATGGAGGT
>NW_021591810.1:0-207 GCF_001605985.2 Dendrobium catenatum
CCAAAGTTTGAGAGAAAAGATATGCGCCATATCAAATATACTCTTACATCCCATTCCCCCTTCACCACACCACAAAAATTCTCCCAAGAAGATAAAAAAATAGCGAAATTATTATTTCTAGAACCCAAAAAATGCTAATCATTCTCTACATATGGGAACAAACAGACAAATTTGGCTGCATAGTATGACAAATGTAAATAGGCAAAG
>NW_021591811.1:0-339 GCF_001605985.2 Dendrobium catenatum
CCTCGCCAGATTCCCTCAAACTCATGATTTGTTCGTCAAGAGTATCATCGTTCAGAGGAGAATCTGCTGGTAGCGGGTGTGCTGCCAGAAAGTCGGCGACAGCTTGTCCTTTCACAGCACAAAGAGGAGTGAAAGTAATCTCAAATTGCAGCAATATCATAGACCAGCGATCTAAGCGTCCTGACAACGTAGGCCGGGTCATAAGATATTGCAAAGGATTAACTCTTGAAATCAAACTGATTGAGTGGGAGATCATGTAATGCCTCAGTTTCTGAGCTGCAAAAACCAAAGCAAGACAATGGTTCTCAATTGACGGGTACCAGATTTCAGTAGGAAGAA
>NW_021591812.1:0-320 GCF_001605985.2 Dendrobium catenatum
CACTATCAAGGGCATAAAGCCTACGAAACCCGATCCTATGTCGACAGTCCGACAGAGTTGACAGGGTTTAATCCATAAAGAGGAATGACCCCAAACACCCCGATGATGGCCGTGTTGAATGTAGATCTCAACCGCAGGGGTTCCCAAATATTTTCAAATATCTCCCAAATATCCAAAGTACATTTCAAATGTCTTTCAAATTCCATCAAAATGTCTGAAAATCTAAACTCCACAACGTCCAAATCCAAAAACCCAAAATTCGAGAAAACTCCACAAAAATCCCAAAATCCCAAAAATATTTAAAAATGAAATCAAACCAT
>NW_021591813.1:0-216 GCF_001605985.2 Dendrobium catenatum
CCATTTATCTAAGGACTTATCCAGAATACATATATCTTTGAAGGTATCAACATACTCTCCATTTGAAATATTCCATCTCAACACTGGCAATAAAAAATCTGCACAACTTTGAATTATTTTCCAGGAAGAAGAGCAGCTACTGCAATAGACTCCATTCCACAGTACATTCCCGTATCTATCTCTTAAAACTCTATTTAAAAGAGTATTAGGCTTCAT
>NW_021591814.1:0-436 GCF_001605985.2 Dendrobium catenatum
ATAGGAGAGAGGGGGCGGCAGGTAGAGAGAGGAGAGGGTTTAGGAAAAGAATTAAAGTGGGCCTTGATTGGGATCCGAAATTTAGGAAGATTAATTGAAATCAAATCCAATCGGAAATTTAATTGGATATAATTTAAATAACTTTTCTAAAATAAGAATCCTAATTTAGGAAAGAAATTCAAATTCAAATTAATTTGAATTTTGAATTCGAATTTGATACCAAATTAAGATGTATAAAATAGGAAGGCTTTGAATACAAGATGAAATTGTGGGAGCCAATGTGGGGAAAAAAGGTGGTTGGGGCTATGGAGGTATTAGGGTTAGGGTTTGTGACGGTGTTGGCGGTTTGATGGTGGGGGAAGATGGCCGGTTAGGCTTAGGAGGGGGATGGGGAATTTCGGTGGGGAAGAAGAGAGGGTTGTGGGAAGAGGCCGGT
>NW_021591815.1:0-206 GCF_001605985.2 Dendrobium catenatum
GCTATTTTCACGAGGATTTGAAGTTGATTTAGAGTGCTCAGTTGGGTGTGATAGGGTGGAGGATTTGGATCATATTGGTGCTGGTTGCAAGTAGCTACGGAGTATTCTGGATACAATAGATGAGTGGGGATTTCAGACCCCACGATTTAACAATGTTGCTGAATTCCAGATGGCATTAAAGAAGGACGGATATAGCATTGGAATCA
>NW_021591816.1:0-218 GCF_001605985.2 Dendrobium catenatum
AAAGGGCAATGCGTTTCAACTAGAGGAATCTTTGATGGGTAAGGTGGAGGTCAATGGATATCTTAAGAGGGAGCTCAATGGAATGCTAGCAAAATTTGGGGACCTACATGTGAATTATAGGCAAGCATTAGCAAAGACATCCATCACCACCTATAATTGCTCTAGGGAAGAATTCAATATGTGGGGGCTAGAGCTACGAGAGAGGTAAATGATTCAAT
>NW_021591817.1:0-214 GCF_001605985.2 Dendrobium catenatum
ACCTCTTATAGATTTAAGATCTAAAGGTGAGTGGTACAGGTGTACCACTACACACCTTATTGGTGTGTAAGCTCTCCATCCTTTCGGAAGCTATAAATCCTACCCATCCGCGTCATACAGATGACGCCATTGGTGGGTAAGCTCTCCATCCTTTCGGAAGCTATAAATCCTACCCATCCGCGTCATACAGATGACGCCACCTCCTTCTTTCTCT
>NW_021591818.1:0-262 GCF_001605985.2 Dendrobium catenatum
CCCAATCTCCCTAGCCGCCAGTTCAAGTCCTCTTCACCCCATCCAAGTTTGTTTTCGTATATTGATTGAGTTGAATGCGGGAAAGATTTGAAATTCAAAATTAATTAATGCGAATTTCAAAATCTTTTCTAATATAACAATACTATTTTAAGAAAGTTCTTTAATTAAATCAATTTGAATTTCAAATTCAAATAGGATTTAGTTAATTACTTTCCTAAATCCCCCCAGCCTATTAAATACACCCAAAATCAATTCCCAAATC
>NW_021591819.1:0-223 GCF_001605985.2 Dendrobium catenatum
ATATTCATTTAAAATGTATGTGTTTTAAAGTGCAAAGCAAAATTAACGCTGTATATTTTGATTGTTTTCAACATAATTGTGAAACATTTTAAGAAAATAAAGTTAAATTCATAAACATTGAGTCGTCTTTTGATTTAACGGCTCAAATTTCCTTAGAAATTTTAAATTTAAACGTATCCATACAGGGGCCCTTCTAAGATAGATTGATTAAGCTAATAATTTG
>NW_021591820.1:0-205 GCF_001605985.2 Dendrobium catenatum
GCCACCTCACTCATGTTTGACTGATTGACCAGTCAAATAGTCTACATGAGGCTTTAGAAGGGCTAAGGGAGATTAAATAAATCCTTTGAGCTAATCCACTCAATCCAAAATCAATCCAGCAGATTAGTTAAGGTCTAGAAGCTTCCTAAGACTAATCTTAGCCTTTAAATTTAAATCCAAAGGCCCACGTTGCTCCACATGTGCT
>NW_021591821.1:0-224 GCF_001605985.2 Dendrobium catenatum
AATACCAAAAGACACAAACATTGAATTCTCACAAAAACCCAAACATCACAAGCATGGAAATCCCCCCATGCTTCACGGGAAACAGCCCAAGCTCAAGAACCAAAGGGACAACCACGGGAGCCAAGGAGGCCACATGGAACCAAGGCGCCACAGCCACGGGAAAACACCCAGGCTCGGGAAACCAACTGCCGGCCGGAAATCCAAGGGGCAAAGGCACGGAAAAC
>NW_021591822.1:0-630 GCF_001605985.2 Dendrobium catenatum
CTAAAGCGACTTGGTGGTAACTTGGATGGGACAAAAGATGTTATTTGAGCTTCTGAGGGCTCCAAACAAATCAAGTCGAGCCGAGTATGTATGTTTTCATGTTTGAGTTCGTTTACTATCAGTGTATTCAAGTTTGGTTCACATTTGATTCGAGCTTTTTTGTTTGTGTTCAAGCTTGATTCGTTTAAATTAATCAGTGTTCATATTCAATTTATTTCATACTTATCGAGCTTTAAACAAATGAGCCATTTTAAACTATAAACAAGCTCTACTTCTAGATGTATAATAACTTAACAAGCGAGTATTATTGAATTTTCTTACAAATAATTACATTGAGCCAAAGTGAAAATATCTAATGAAAATTTTTAAACTATCAAGCAAGCTCGTTCACAAATATTTCTAATGAGTATTTTTGAACTATCAAATGAACCCGTTCATGAACATATCTAATTAGTATTTTTGAGCAATCAATTGAGCTCGTTCACGAATAACTTATTTTTGATTCATCTTATATTTATTCAGAGAACATATTGTTCATGATTTTAGGTTGATGTAGGAAGTAAAAAAGAAATTATTAAATGATTTTAGATGGGATTAGTAAAAATTAATTATTAAATCTAACAATATATA
>NW_021591823.1:0-1401 GCF_001605985.2 Dendrobium catenatum
TTGAAGATTAGATGACACTCATTGCACTAGCATTGATGTTTGTCTTACTTGTCTCAGTGTCTGATACAATATCATATGTGCCACATACAATGACAATGATTTTGATTCTCAAATGAATAACCTAAGAGAAATAACCTAAGCGGAATAACCTAAGCTAGCTTTTAAAATGCTTATTCGACCGTTTTCACCAAAGTTTACACCAAAATAGTAAAAAATCAAAGCATCCAGAGTTAAAATACAAACCCGAGAATATAAATCCGGAGATAGACAGTCGAATCCAGGCCGGCGTGTTGGATGATCTCCGCCTGACTCATCTTCAGCGCCTGCGGCATCCAGCTCAAGAAACTCATGGCGTAGCTCAAGATATTGAAATTGACGAAGCGCAGAACTCCATTGGCAGCCCTTCGAGGCGAGCTCCTCCCGCCATTGATGTACCATTTCGGATAGTACACTCTATCGTTGATGGGCTGCACCTTGAGCACCGCGAACGCTAAAAGAAACCCTATCGCGCTTAGTATATTGATGAAAGCTGAAACCCCAATGTCTTCCAAGGAAGCCATTATGGAAAACTACACTACCATGGAAGAGAGGAAGGTAAAGAGAATCTATCAGAGAATGAGGAAGCGTGCTGTAGGAGAGGAGGGAGGAAAGACTAATATATGGAAAGCTGTGAGGAAGAAGGGAATATATGCTCTGTTTCGCTTTTTCTGCTTCTTCTTCCGTCTCAGATGGCAGAGTGGGATCAAACGATAGCATTTTAACCCCATTTCAAAATCAATTTATATGATAGAAAATATAATATTAACAAAGAAAAAAAAGTTGACGAACAGTCATCACAAGTTCTTTTTTTTTTGGAATATAAAATCTTTATATTTTAGAGTGAATTTAATATAAAGCTAAAAAATGTATATGTATTCTTCTTCAAAATTATAAGGGAAATGCGAAACAATGCAATATGAGACCCATAGTTTTGTTAAAACTTACAAATTTAAATTTTTGTTGGCGGTGGAATTTAAATTTATTTGATTTTTTAATATCAATGTAATATAGAAATAATACATTAATTATTAACTATTAAATAACAAATTAATTTATTTGATTTTTGTTGGCGGTGGAATTTAAATTTAAAAGTTTGACAAATCAAGATATTATATTTTTATCATATTCAAAAAAAAGAAAAAAAACCCAAAAATCAAAATCAATGAGAACAGAAATAAGGTTAAGGCCACTGTAATTATGGGTTTGGTACTTAAATGGAATGGTAGGTTTAGATATTTAAAAAAATAATTACAGTGAGTCCATATAGTGTAGTATATGTTGTTCCAGGACTTAGCTAATTGACTTAATCTAATATGAATCCACACATATTTTGATTTAGTCATTAATTATAAGTTTTATGGT
>NW_021591824.1:0-833 GCF_001605985.2 Dendrobium catenatum
CGATAAACTTGGTATTTCCGGGATTTCTTTTAGATTTATTGTCGTGCTATTGTGTGCACATTTTACTTTTCAGACATCTTATTGATGGATTAATGCAGTTAGGGATTAGCTGTTGGTTGCTTATGATGCACGATGAATTTTGCAATTTTGAATGTGATATCTTTGTGATGCAAAAGGATAATGCTAAACTAACACGAGAAGTTAGTGAGTAGTAATTGTATTCTATAAGTCTAGACAAGTGGGATTTACGGATTGAAAGTTTTGAAAACCATTATGGCCAGGCAGTGGCTTAAGATGATGTGAAATTAAATTTCTTGGTCGCACATTCACCGCTGTGTAATTTTGTTGCAGCTGATTTATATAGTTTTATTGTAGCCCATTTCTCTATTTTGTTTCTATGTTGACGACTGCATTCTTTGCAGTGCTTTATTAGTTTTCAGTTAGAAAGTTTTCAACTCAACTGCTGATAATATTATAAAAAATTCAAGCTGAAAACTTTTTTTTTTTGTGGCTATCATGGAAGACCTTTATTGAATGCATTCTAGAGCTTAACTTGCTGCTAGATACTGTAGTCCAGGGCACATGCATATTCCATTACATAAGTTTGTTCTGCTTTGAAATGAGTTTGAAGTAGGAATCAATCAAGGACTACCCCAATTCTTACATCAACGTGAAGTTGAACTGGTCAATGATAGCCTTTTGGTTATATAACAAGTGCTTTGGCTATCTGACAATTGTATTCCTTTTTTATACAATATATTTTCCTGTTCTTGAATTCTATAAGATAGTGCACAACTACATTTATGTGGTTTAATTGGGGTATCTCATGGCTT
>NW_021591825.1:0-237 GCF_001605985.2 Dendrobium catenatum
GATCTAAGAAGACTCTCGATTAAGGACGTTAGATTACCTCCTCTAAAGTGGGTTTAGTGCAAGGGATTTCTAGGTTTTCCTAATCAAAGGGGAATGTCCCAACTTGGCTCGATCAGTCATACAGGGTTCAGTCAACATCCGGCCGGCTAGGAGAAGTAAAAAAAACTGGAGAAAAAGAAGAGAGGCAAAGCATCTCAAACAAGCACGAGAGAAAGAAGGAAGTGGCGTCATCTGTGT
>NW_021591826.1:0-272 GCF_001605985.2 Dendrobium catenatum
CATAAAGTAGGTTTAAAATCAAAATTAATGACAAACCCTTGGGATAGCATAAAGAAAATGCATAAAAATATAAACACATCAAATCCTAGGATCTAAGATGGCCTAAACTAGGTGCTCGTGTGTCATGCATATATAAAAGACGATAAAATAATAATTAAGCATGCTTAATGATACGATTAGTGAATGATTGGAACTCAGTCACCCACTAATCTTTCTCCCATGAATGCCATTCATATGCATGATCTATGTTTAAAATTCTACAAAGTGGATCT
>NW_021591827.1:0-315 GCF_001605985.2 Dendrobium catenatum
AGTGGCAGCGATGGCTGTTGGTGGTGGCCTGAGACTGGTGGAGGTGGCTAGCGACGGTCAAACGAGCTTGCTTACAATATAAAGCATTTTCACTCAAAATTAAACGAGTTTGTTTTATCTAAAAAATGAATTAAAATGATTTACATTATATTTATTTTGAATTCATTTTTCATCCAATCAAACATAAAAATTGTTAAAATTCATGTATTTGTAATATTTTACACCTTAAAACATCCCATCAAATAACCCCTGAATAATTATTTTACACACACTTTATTTCATATCAAACAGCCTCTCTCTCTCTCTCTCTCTCTC
>NW_021591828.1:0-262 GCF_001605985.2 Dendrobium catenatum
CAAAACTCAACATCTTTGAAAACAGAAATAGGGTTCGAAGTCCTTACCATGAGATCTTCACTTTTCCCAACAGCAGCGTCGGACGAAAAGCGCTCCGCGGCCTCCAAAACCAGAATTCCTCTTTTCCCTTTCTCTTTCTCTCTCCTCAAAACAGATATTTTGTTTTAAAAAATATTTTCTCTCTCATCAAAACGATCTGATTTCTTTAAATCAGTTGTCTGATCAGCCCGGCCGATCGCCAAATCGTCCCGGGACGATCAGA
>NW_021591829.1:0-385 GCF_001605985.2 Dendrobium catenatum
CTAAATTAAATAAAACACCCTATGAATTGCTAAAAGCAAGAACACCTAATTTTTCATATTTGCATATTTTTTGTTGCAAGGTGTTTATTCATAATAATAGAAAATCTACCTTAGAGAAATTTGATCTAAAATCAGATGAAGGAATTTTTGTAAGATACTCAAGTGTTGGAAAATCTTATAGAGTATTCAACAAAAGAACTTTGGTAATTGAGGAGACCACACATGTTGTATTTAATGAGTCTGGAATTTTGGAAGAGCCAAATATTATAGAAGAAGAGATTGGGATTAACTCCCAAAAGATTGATAAACTAAAATTGGAAGAAAATTTGGAAGAAAATTTAGAGATAAAAAATTCTTTTCCTAGAGAATTGAGATTTTCTAAAAA
>NW_021591830.1:0-435 GCF_001605985.2 Dendrobium catenatum
CTACTTGCTCTCTGCCCGAACGAAGCCCGTCGCCCTTACTCTCTGTTCGCAGGAAAACCCAGCCCCATTTGCAAAACCGACCCCGTCACCCTCTCTCAAGTTCGGAAATCCCCTCCAAGCCTAGATCCATCACTCTTTCCCTCGTTGGCATGAGCAGCCCCAGCCGAGCCCTCCGATTCCAAGCAGGCGGAATCCCCAATTCGCACACCTCCAGGCCACAACTCCCTGATCTCCTCACTGTCATTCGTACAACCCCAAGCCAGCCAAACCTGCACCCCTCCAGCCCGTCTCCTCTCCATTCACATATACAGAACCAAACACCATCGCCTCCTACTCTCAATTCGCAAGAAGTCCAGGTTTGCAGTTTGCAAAATCAACCCAAGGCGAAGCCAAAGCCCATAGCCTCTCTCTCATTCTCAATTAAGATCCGAAATT
>NW_021591831.1:0-215 GCF_001605985.2 Dendrobium catenatum
GCCTCATATAGAACTTCAATTGGAAAGTAGTAATTTGCGACATTGGGATGCTCTTGAGCAGCAAAAATGGACACCAAGATTGTACCCTATTTGTCAAGGCTTTTCACTGGCTATAATTTGGATCCTTAAAATTTCTCAAAATTGTTCAAAATAATCAAAAAATTAGAATTTCAAATCGTTAACTACATTGGGTTCACGGCATCCACATCCTCGAA
>NW_021591832.1:0-582 GCF_001605985.2 Dendrobium catenatum
TCGTTGAGAAACTTTCACGAATTCACCCCACGCCAAAAATAGAAAGCACTAGGTCGTTTTTGTTAAAAAAAAGTTTTTGTAGATTACCTTCTTTTTGAGAAAGGTTTTATATGCCGTTTCATTTGAAAAGTTTCATAAATCAAATTTTGGGATTTAGAACTTTATGATTAGCTTTGGATTGAAAGGCTCTTTGATATCTTTTTGGAACGAAGTGATCTTGCTTACGTAAGTTGTCTTTCTTCTCTTTATACTTGCTTCTAGAATTGAATTTGAATAAATATGGCGGTTGGAAAGATAGGCTTATTTCGATTTTCGTTTTGGGAGCTTGATTCCTCCTTCATTACTTTAAGCTTTATTTAGGAAATAGTTTGGTTAATTGAGTCGGGTTTTATCGAGTGCTTTGTTTGGAACGTGGGGATATCAAAGGTGTTGACCTCTATTCAGATGAAAAAAAAGAGGTGTGGATGCATACCTGTCTCTGTCGCAAATCCCCGAAATCCCGCTCAATACCTCGTCAACGTCGAAATACCTGAGCGAATCCCGCAAATACCGCAAGAAATCCCTCAACTCAGACTGTCGAAC
>NW_021591833.1:0-18664 GCF_001605985.2 Dendrobium catenatum
GTCACGTGGCATGGGTGCTAATGAGTCATGCGAGCACAGGTGTTAATGAGTCACATGAGTGTCAGTGTAACGCTACAAGCATATGCTATGTGGTGGGGGTGAGGCCTTGAGGGACACAAGCGCTAGTGCAAGCGTCACACAAGCACATATTGTGTGGATGCGCAGGTGCGGAACATGGACTTGAGTTAAATTCAAGTCAAATCCAGGTTAGCAATTTGACCTAGACACTACCCAATTTTTTAAATAAGTTAAAAATTGTGACATAAATATGAACCATTGGTTAAATGGTTGACCCGAATATAGAATTTTTTCTGGGTTTGGGTTGGGTTATCGAGTAATGTCATTAATTTACACTTGAGTGCAAGTTTGTTGATTCTAGAAAAGGACCCATATCACCATCTAGTAGTTTACCGGAGTGCCCAAAATGTGACATGAGACATGCATGAAAATGTTATATGATCATAGGACAATGTTTCAAATATGGATAGTATGGTTACAAGATGATTAATTATCCATAGAGAGGATATAGTGAGAGATCAGTGTCTAGGATAGATCAATTTAAACAAGCATATAGATAGAGAATTGCAGGATCTTGAATGTCTAGTCAAAGCTTGGTGAGTGATCTAGATGGAAAAAATATGAATGGGAGTCAAAGATAGCACCGGTACAACCAATGATGAAAAATTTGAGTCATTGGGAAGTGAGAGATGCACCAAAGAGCATTGTGAAAATTAATTGTGAGCTAACGCTTCATAAATCATAATAACTGCATTCCACCTTGCAAACTACTTCTAGCTAAAAAACATTTAGCCAAATTCATCCACATTTTCTATCGACGAACTGAAGAACTTAGATACACCAAGAGCCTTCTCAACATCTTCATTTCTTGGCAAGCAAAGCATGCAAAGCTTTCTCATTTCAAATCGCATTCTAAAAGAGGAATATATGAACTTAATGTTAAGGTTTGTAAGAATCTTCATTGTGTATTATTGCCTGATAAATGTATTAGGATTTTCATGCTTAGGACATTAAAGGAGACATATACTAATGAGGTAAAAGATACTCACATCAACATATTAATGCATGAATATGAATTATTTAGTATCTTACCTATTCAACCTACCTATAATATGTACACTAAATTTATTAAAATCATCAATATATTATTTATTATTGAAGAAACGATAAAAATCAAGATTTTGTTTACTAAATATTAAGGTGTCGTAAAAAAGAGAGATGTCATAGTGGCTGCCATTAATGTCATAATAAATTTATCTTTATATTATTATTAATTAGTTAAAAAATGATTTGAAGTTTGATATCTCTAGAAAATTCACTTGATCAACACAAATCTTGATGTGATACTTGAATCTAAACCTTTCTAAATTAAATACAAGACCTTTCAAACTCATATTTCAACAAATTATTGTTGAACTAAATGTCTCTACATTTATAATCATCAACATCACAAGTGGTCCTATCTAAGTACAAATGAACCTAAATCAAATATTTGAAGTATATTTAGAAACATCAGGATAATAGTTGAACGAGTAAATACTCTCCAAATTTTATGTGTTGAAAATCAGATCGAGCAGCTTAATGAGATGAATCCTATGAGCTCAAGATAATTCAATTATAATAGTACTGTTTAGGCATTTAAAAGCTGGATAAGCAATCTATAATCATATGGATCAATGTGGGTCTTTAATTGAGTATTTAAGATTTTGAATAAATTTATCAAAATATCCATCTCCAAAATGTTATAAATAAGATATCATTTTTTATATTATGGAGGTTGGAGAGCTGAGAGAGCTATAGACTTATATTATATATATTTTTGGATATCCGCTAATGGCAATCATCAGTAATCATTGCCGCCATTTTCAACTAACTTATAATTAACAGCCAACCCTATTATTTGACTGCAATTATTCGCTTATGGCCAACTGATTTTTGTTATACCTATAATATGAATTAAATAATTATTTTTAATTACATAATATCATTTTTTATTATAGAAAAATATAAATTTATTTATTTACAATAATATAATAGATTATTATAATTAGATTAGACTTCATAATTTTTTAAGATTTTTGCATACATAACACCTAAAGCTATTGAAAATACATATTTAAAATTTAAACTTCTATATTTACTAATATACCACATAAAATCTCCCTTTCCTTCCATTTTACCACTCCATTGAAGCGATGATATACTTGTATTCACTGTAAAAGGATGTCATTGATGGAGAAGACAGCCGCTGATAGTGATTTTTTATGGAAGGTTTAAAAGAAATGTTAGAATTGATTAAAAGATGGATTTTATGTGGTATATTAGTAAATATAGAAGTTTAGGTGTTAAATATGTATTTTCAATAATTTTGGGTGTTACGTATGTAAAAATCCCTTCAATTTTTAAATTTTTCATATAAAATTTGTATATCTATTTCATCTTCTATTTGTATATGCTCTATTTTTATATTAAATTAAAATGTGAAATGTTATTTCATCATAAATAATAAAATTGGTTTTAAATCGAATTATTTAGAATCAAATTAGCTCGGTCCAAAATAAATTTAATTTCAGATCAAATTCAATCGAGCTAGAAAGGAAATTTATTTCGAATTTAGTAACTCGATGGAGCAGACTCGGCACCGGTTTGCTCGTCTTCCTCCTGGCCGTTCTCTTCTCCAAAACCTCCATCCTCCCACCCCGCCGATTTCCTGAACTCGGACTTATATCCCGCCCCCTCGAGCTCGTCAAGCTGACAGGTGATTCATCGATCCCTGGTCGAGGCCGCGCGGCTCCTTGGCATATCTTCTAGGGTTTATACGTACTACTCAAAATTTGCTAAGGCTTTTTATCGACATAGAAATGATGGGCCCTCAGAACCAGTCTACGTCATTGCAACGCCTTAATCATGCCGAGAAGGTCAGACAACGATCTTAAACAGATACCTAATTATTTCTTTTTGCTATTTGACGATATGTTATTGCTTTGCTTTTGATATGATGTTTCAGAGGATTGTTCGTGTGCTTGAGCTCGCTGGATTGGTGATGGATGAGCTTGCTAATTCGACCGGCCCCAGGACTGAAGTGCTCGCTGGTCATTGCCGAGAGTTCATGAAATCCATTAAGGTGTTTCTCCGAGAATATCTGTTTCCTTTTGCATATTGTTAAGACATATTTAGCTTTATTTTGGAAAATGATTGCTTAAGGCTATAGCAATTCCCAAAATACGATGTGCTAAGCTTTTGGGTAACGCGGTCTAACGAAATACCTCACGATTTGTTAGTAAGTTGTTAACTTACTCTCATTGCTTTGATTTGGTATTATTATCACAACGTTGCTGTTGTGAAATGGAATAAAATAGTATTTTGTATGGGCTTTCTTTGACATTATCAATATTCTCAACAATCAAAACTGCAGTAACAACAATAACAACCACCTTTAATATTTCTTACTGGATAGGTGTATTCTATTGTCTTGATTAAAGCTTACATGTAATCAGCCCTTCATTTTTCTTGTTGACACCTGTATAGTGATTGCTTTCTTTGATTTTATTTTCATGATGGTCTGTCAACAACTTATGTGGCTTTCGTTTGTCTTGAAATAGGAACTAATGAAGCTCTATTAGATTATGAAAAATTTGTACAAGTTGGCTTTTTTCTTTCAAACGAATCTAGTAGCAATAATAGTAGTATACTTAATGACAAAGCTGAAAGTCATGGGAGATAAGTCTTGTATTTGACTAGTTATCACTTTCAGTGTAGCAAAGTGAACCAAATTTGTGCACGATCTTTTATGTGAACAATTTTTATACCTGAACTCCTATCTGTCTATAGCATCGAGTCGGGTCTAGCTCATGAACTCTATGATGCATTTATGATAATATTTTTCTATTAATTATTAGGCACAAATATTAAAATATGCTCTATGAAAGAAAAACATAATGACTGATCATAATGGTCTCCTTCATGGCTGAGTCTGTTGAAACATGGTATTGATTGAGAATAAACACTCTGTAAGTTTGTGGAAATGCCACACAAATGCTCCTCATCTTTTTAGTTCTCAATTCCTGCAAAAAATAGAGATAAAATAGACACTAAATAAATTAGTGATCATTGTAATCATTAGTCTTATACCAATTATTATCTCACTCTTAAGCATCCTCATTGTTCTTACATATTGATTTGAAATATTTTTTCTCATTCAACATCTTTTTTTGTCTTCAAAAATATATTTAAATGATTTGTTAACCATACCCGTATAATATTCTCATAACTCTTCAATCTCTATAAAACTTTACTTTTATGCATCTTCTTTAGAGCTAACTCCACTTTATTTATTTTTTTGAATCAGTTCATTATATACATCATTAATTTCTTCATTATATTCTTTTGAACTAATTCGTTCTTAAAACTCTTATTTAAAATTTCTCAGAGTAGCGTTTTTATATTTCTTGATTATTCATTTTTAACTAGGATCTAGTTATATTCACTTACAAGGTATCTAACCTAATCAATGGCCTTAGATTTCTTATTTATTGTCTCCTTGTCTTCTTCTTCCGTGCCAAGCTTATTATATTAATCATTAAAAATTATAATTTTTTATTTTCTACCACTCTCTTTGTAAGAATTCTAGTTTTCTTAGAACTATTGTAAGCCCTAATAGTGTTTGTCTGTATCCACTCTTTAGAAGTATTTTTCTTAATCAATCTCATGTAAAATCATAGGCTATTGTGAAATAATCTATATTTTCTCCCATTGCATTTTTATCTTCTATTTCATACACATCTTAAATTTATAATCAAACTTATTTGAAGTTTATTTCCATTTAAATTACCTCCAATAAATGCCACCCTCTCTTTATCAACCATACATTCCCAAAATTGAATTTTGAAACTATTTTCTTATTATCTTTAGGAACATAAATAATGTATTAATGATATCTTTATCAATAATCAACTTAATGGAAATCACTGCATCATTAATATTTTTTTCTCGTCGACTTTCCATTTCTACACTTTTTAGTCCAACTCTATGTGTATTATTAATCCATATTTTCCAGATTTCTCTCCTTTTTTTTTAGTTTCTTGCAATGAAGCGATATTTATTCTTCTTTTAATCATTATTGTCACTAATTCTCTTATAATCTCATTCAAAATCCCTAAATTTCCCTAAATTTTGTATAATAAAATTAATTTTAGTTTTAGATGCAGTCGACCTTACTCACTTTTCATGACAGTTTGTTTAAATTATGGTATGTAACTTATGGGTGATGTCATAGTCAAGCTTGACTTTTTTTACTACAATCAGGTTAAGTTGTGGTGCATAAATTGGTGGTGATGTTCTAGCAACCTAGCTTATCTCTATAATTGGGTTTTGTTTTGGCAAGTATTTTTTCATGACAATTAAGTTAAATTAGGGTGTATTACTTGAGTGATATCATAGAAAATCCTGCCTACTTTTACCATAAGTTGGTTTAGTTGTGGTGCGTAACTTTTTGTTGATGTTCTAGCTACCCATGCTTTTCTCTAGAATTGGACTTAGCTGTGGCAAGCCACTTACGAGTAACATCCTATAAAATCTTTGTTTAATTCACCACAAACAAGTAAGATCATGACATGTTGCTTTTTAGAATATTGTAGTACTAGCAGAACTTCTTAAAATTATAGTAAACGGGGAGTGCACGTGCATTTGTTTCTATTAGGAATGTGTAAAACATTCAGGGAATCTTAAAGAGCCGATGAGGTTTGGTCATGAAGATGTTGAAATTTCCATGTTGCATTGGAAACTAGTAGGAGTTCATTAATTCCTACAGCATCATCTATCATATCTCCTCAAACTTGCTCAAAGTCACTATTTGCAGAACACTACAGAACTTTCTCGACTTATTCTTAGCTTTAAAAAATGTTATAGGAAGTTCGACATTGTCCTCCAATTATACTAAAGCCTTTATTTCCTTGGAGATTGTTGTGCTTTGTGATCCAGTCCTGTCTTTGAAAAAAGAAATTGGAAGTTGCGCAATGTTGTTCTTTGTGTCTAGGAACTGAAGTTTGTGTGGTGTTTGATGTGTTAAATAAAAAATGCCTTAATAACTGTCATGTAGAATGTTGTTTGCATTTATTATCAGTACAGTTGTGTTTCTGAAGCTCTAGGTATGTTAATTTGTCCTAGATGGGAGTTATTATGTTCTAATGGCGGTGATTAATTTATAATGGAATCTAGTAGCTTCTATAGGTAGAGACATGGTTTAAAATTGCGCAATATGAGGCTCGCCTTTGAGGCCCGCCTTTGCGCATTCTTATGTAAAACGCCTCCGATGGCTTCGCCTCGAGTTCTTTTCTGAGGCTTGCGACTCAACTTGGTTGAGGCCACCTTGAAGCCGCCTCGCCTCACTGGCATGAGGTTCTACGCCTCACGCTTATATATTAAAACTTACATAATCTTGAAGTAAATGATCCGACATTGGACTCTATAGGAGAGGCGGAAGGGAGAGAGCAATTCACCATAAATGATGATTCAATGAAGCGAACCCTTAGTGTTACAGTGCTGAGACTTATGAGTATTCTATGTGATATGTCAATTGCTATTATTTTGAAATGGATTAATTTAATGAAAAAAATACTGGATTGAGAAAAAAGAATTTTGAGTTGAACTTCATTTCATTTGCTTATTATTGAAGATATTTGATTTACTTCATATTTATGTTTTTAATTTTTATATTATTACTCATTAGATAATAAAAATATTATTCATTTTATGTTTACGCAATCTTCCTTGTTTGAATCATACGCCTCAACGCCTTGAGGCTTATGCTCGCTCAGAATGAAAAAACGCTCAATACCCAATACGTAATTTGGACAACATGGTAGAGAAGCTGTAATATGTATCACGAAATTTTTGTAAGTTTTAGTAGTTCATTGCACGAAACCTAACATTCCACCACTCTATATAAGTCTCAAGCTTGAAGACTTGGGACAGTAAATGAACCACAAAAATGCTACTCACTTGATAATGTTGAACAATCTTCATTGGGCCGTAACATTTTGAAAATTCATTGAGAAAAACTAAACAGCCCTTCAACTTGTTTTAAGACTCTTCGCTACAATTAGTTGAAAATACATTTGGTTTTGATATCCTAAGACGGAGCAAGTGAGGAATTGTCTGTGAATTCAGTTGTGAAAACTTAAACTTAGTAAAATGTCTGATTTTTTAAGTGTCATGTACAATAACAACAACACCTAATATAAGCCTTAGTCCTCACTATGTGGGGCGGTCACATGAATCCTGTTTTGCATTGTGGTCCGGTTTAAAAGATAATTCTCATTTAAATCTAATAAAGAAAGTCATATTCAAATATTTTCTAACGCATTCTTTTTAGTTTCTCTCTACCTTTCCTTTAACTCAAGTCAAATCTAATATCCTCAAACTTTCCTAAACGGGTCATCGGAAAGCCTCCGCTTTAATGTGACCAAACTTCTAGGCGAACTCCTCTATCTTAATCTTCCACTGGAGCTACTCAACCTTTTTCATGTTTATATGCTCATTTCGTATCCTATCTCTAGGGTCAAGCCACTCATCATCCCTAAGCATCCTCATCTCTGTAATCACTTAACTTAGTATTATGCTTCTCCTTTTAATGGCCAATTATCTAGTATTATGCTTCTCTTTTAAATGTCCAACATGCGCACATAAGCTTGTAGATCTCCTATTTATAGGAATTTCCCCTAAGTTTGAGGGGGACTTTTCTATCCGGCACAATAGCCGATGCTGTTCATCCACTTCAACCATGCCAAACTTGAATTACTGCTGATATATCCATTCAATTTCACATACTCTGAAAATAGATACCAAGATATCTAAAACTGTGTACTCTTATTATGATTTTGAATCGTCAAAAGTCCCATCCCTCAATTAGGTCTATTGGCTACTAAATTCCATCCATATATTCAATTTAGATCCTACTAAAGTGAAACCTTTAGACTCTAAAGTTTGACTCCATAATTCAAGTTTAACCTTCAATCTCTTTTTCTAGTCTCATCCATCAAGAAGCATATCATACAGCAAAAAAGCATATACCAAGGTACTATCCTCTTGTATGTCTAGTGAGAACATCCATGACTAAAGAAAATAAGATATGGACTTAGGCTGATCCTTGATTTGTATCCAACGCGAAATTGGACATACTTAGGCCTAAACATTGTGTTTGAACACAAGTATAAGCTCAATGCATACATATTTTTAATGATTTGAATATAAGCATAATTAACCTCCTTTCTTTTCAAGAAGCTTCTCCTAGCACTTCTTGAACTTTATCATATGCTTTCTCTAAATCAATAAATATCATAATGTATGATTCCTCGTTATTCCTCTCTATATTTACTCCATCAAAACTCTCAATAAATGTATGGCTCCATAGTAGACCTAAACGGTCATGAACGCAAAATTGATTTGAGAAACATTAGTATCATGGCGCACCTACGCTCCACTACGCTCCATAATCTCGCTTCCCATAGTTTTAAAGTATGACACATTAACTTAATTCTCTATAATTTGCCAATCTTGTGCATCACCTTTATTCTTAAAATAGAAATTAACCACATCATTCTCAATGATCTGACATCTTTTTAAGTCTTCAAAACAGTATTAAAAAGTTTAGTAAGCAAGAAATTCCTTCATCTCCTAACATTTCCACTCTCTATTGGAATATCATCAGGTCCAACACTTTTCACTTCATTTTTTTCAAAACCTCTCTAAACTTTGGTTTTACTAATACACCGATAAAATACAATCTTTATTTTCTTTTAGGTGATAAATTCACTAAATTCATGCGTATTTTTCACAATCTCATTAAAAATTTAGCAAATACCTCATCCACTTTGGTTGAATATCATCTTATAAGAATAGTACTTATTTTGATCCTTCATCTTAAATACACTTCACTTGACTAAATCTTACTACTCCTATCATCTTTGTTTGGCTAACTTAATCATATATCTTTTCTCTCTCCTTTAGTATCCTAATTTATTATATTAATTCATTAAAAGCTAAGCTCCTTTGCATCGCAATAAGTTTTTTTATGATTCCTTACTAGCCTCTTTAATAGCTTCCCAATTAATCAGAATTTTACAATCTAAACGGCAATTTTTATAACAATTTTTTATTTTTATCTTTTCTTGCCATTTGAATTCTACCACCAACTATTTTTACTATTAGGAGCTTTTCCCTTAAAACTCCAGCACATCTTTTGCAATATTTTAATTGTCAGCAAGCACTTTTTTCCCAATTGAAAAAAAAAAATAGATTTTTTTTTTCAAATTTTTTTTCCCAAAAAATTTTTTAGATTTTGAAAAAAAAAAAGGGGAATAATTATATGTAATTTCAACTGGAGTGCTATAGCTGATCATAAAAAGTTTTTAAAAAAAGAGCATCGAGAAGTTGTTTGACACATGTTTAATGTGGATTGTGGTTTGAAATGAACACTAACAAAATATTATCACTATCAACCTTAATTAAGGAATTCCACTTTGCTTCTGTTACTTAATTGTGGCAATAATGGGCCATTATATGAGTGAATTGGTGGATTAAAGGCTTAAGTTTATTGGATTTTTAATTCTAATAGCCTTTGAATGTTTGGTCGACATGACATATTTGTGGAGATGTCAAATTGGGTCCTGTAAATCAACTAGAAGTGGGTAACTGCATTCATAGTTTTTGTTATTTTGACTATGTAGCATCAAAGCATGCAATCTTGTTATTTATTTTGATTTTTCTTTGCAGTTTATTTATTTTAATTTTACTATAGATTTTTTAGTTTAGTTCTTGATTGGGGACTATTATAGATTGTTTTTAGGTCATGTCATAGATTTTTTTTTGGTCATTCTGCAATTGTTTATGTTCTATATCCACCTTCTGCTATCTTTATTTAACTATAAAACAAGGGCAATATTTCCTTGAATAATTGTTTGAAATATATGTGGTTTTGTAATATTAAAACGCTAGATGGTTTTTATTTGGGTGGGCTCTGTGGTGTTCGTGAGCTCAAGGAGTTGGGCTCGTTTCGGCATATTGGTCTTGCACTACATGTTATAATTATTTTAGAATTTTTTTTAGGTAGGTGCATTTAGAGTCTTATCTAAAGATATGATATTCTCTTGGACATAGCATACGATGATTAATTATCACACGATGGAATCGAAAAATATCATTTAAGGGGCAACCTTGTGCATATGTGATAGGATTTTTATTTATGCTTGGAGGATCGATGACTAGTGATCGAAGATATCATTAATTGCAATATCCATTGCTTCATTATCAAATTATTGTATGGATCTCCGTGTCCTCTAGTCAATGATTCAGTCAGATCCAAGGCCAGTATGATCTATAAGAGTTCTTATTCAATTGAGCAAGCATGGATGTTGCTCTTTCGAGATATTTTTTGAGTAGAGTATTAGGCATTAGGTGATAGTTATGTAAGTATTATGTACGGTCTCGAGATCTTAATTTTGAATCGATAAAAAACAAAGTTATGTAATTCGAAGATTAATATATAAGGATCATAGTGGTATTTTGAATAGATCATCCCACTATCAAGTGCGTCTGGAGCTATTGCTGGAGTTAATGGTGTCCCTATAGATGCTTGACTATTCACTGTGTAGTAGCTCTAGGCTTTGAGAGACGATTCACTAGGATAAGATAATGGATGGGTTTATCAGAGAATTCATTTCACGACTCATTCCTATGACTCACATAAGCACTCGAAGTCATGCACTATAATTCTCTTGTGCTTCATATTTTAGTTCATAGAATATTTTCAATGTACAATAAGGAATTGTTGTAAATACATGAGTCTGTGTAACGGCTGAGAATTTATGTGAAGCTCTTTGTCGAAAGACTCATTGTATTATTTGTAGGGTTACACTCTGGATCACTAGAAAATATATCACTGAGATCTAGGTATTGAGGTTAACACCGTTGAAGGGATTATTGTGGTGTGTGCATGAAGTACTTTAGTAACCCTATAGTTGGCCTGAACTCCATTTGGAGACATAGGATTGTGACTTGAAATAAGAGTTAAAGATCAATTAAGATACCAATAAATTATTACTTATTTTAGGTTTTGTCTTTAGGACATTTAGCGGACGGCAAAATAATTCACTCTGCACATGTAGACAAATTAAATACTTCAAGTATGTGAGTGCTTTTTGTTATTAGGTATGTTGATGACTTTATCATATTTCGAAAGGAAACATGCCATGAATGTCTGCTCGTTGGCAATCCATATATTTTATAGATGATAAGAAGACTAACCATTGATTTTTTACAGTATTAATTTTTAGAATAAGAGTGGAGAAAAAGCACTGGCTCTTAGTAATTCATCTCTGATTATTGAGAAGAAGTCTAAAGATGTGAACGGATGTCTGCGTTGTAATATTAGTGTGCCTCTATTCAGGATTTTGGTTTGATTATGGTAAGGTTTACATTTCATGTTTGATAGAGGAATAGCGATAGAGGATTATGAGTAAGTGTCTTTCGGAATGTTTCTGTCTTGTTGATCACAATTTTCGTTGTTGTTAGATTTAGTGCGATACTATCTGTGGGCTTGCTAGAAGCTTTGTATCGTCTGACAAGAGATTTGGTAACCAACGACTATAATTAAGATATCTTAGGACAATGGCTAAGCCCAAGTTTTGACTTGTATATGTAGATTATCAGAGTCGACACACTGGCGATTCCTGTGTTGAGTAAATTTTTGGAAGAATTGTTATTATAGTGTAAGTTTGAAAAACAACTATTTTTTTCTAGATGAATAGTCTTCGCACAACAACCATAGGACGTCGCAACCTTCTCATAGGATGGTGTGAAATGCTCGCTAAAGTGAGTGAGGTTTATCGCTGATTGTTAAATGCATCATCAATAACTATGATTGCAGTATCACCTTCTATAAGAATCATTACGAAATACCTTCATTCCTCTCTAAGAATAGAAGGAGACATAGAAGGAACATAAAGTACAAGACTACACTCAATAGGATCCGTAACCTTCGGACTCTTCTAAGGGGAAGGAATCGATCCGATAACTGCTAGATCTCTTGTTTATCTCGTAACTTTGAGGAAGGTTACTTCTATATGTTCGTGTTTACGTAATCTGCTTAATAGGCGAAATGACTTGAAAATTTTGAAAATTACGAACCTAAGCATAATGCAAAATAAAAATATATTCTAAAATCTATTGCTTTTAAAGGTAGCAAAGAGCCATTAGTTCGTCAATTAAACAGATGTTACAATTGAGAAATGATTAAAATGTAGGATACTTTGATAGATATTAAGGTAAAAAATGGTTCGTTTCCTCTACGATCTCTCCGTGTGGTGTGTGGTTATAAAACTGTATATAGAACAAGTTTATTCTTGTAGTTTAGTATAGTAGAGAGTCAGCGGGATCATAGTTTTCTATTTCCATTATTGAGATATATAGATTATTAAAAGCCTAAATGGTCAAAATCTGAGCCAATGGTGTATGCCTGATATAATTCATTATGATAAAGACATTAATGGAACTTCGGATATGGAGGACATGCAATTTAATGGTATTTGATGACTAACATGTGTTGGTTTGACTGTGAAAAAAGGATGAAGTGAATGTTGCATTATCTTTTTGGTGATTGCATTTTACATAGAGTTACATGTCATCTGGGAAATACTGTCAAGGATAATGAGTTTATCTTTATTTTCCCCTTTGTGTAATTATTATATATAATATCTCTCTATCTTTAAATTTCACAACTATTACATCCCTTATTGACACTTTATAGCTGTGTATATGTCAATTCAGTCATAGTGACTAATTATTCTTTCGGTTCCCTGAATAAATCATATTTCCGTAAGTTAGTCTGGATTGTTCAGACGCAGGGCTCTTTGTTATAATTGTTGAGGCACGCTTTCATTATTCTCTATCTTGTTGTGGTCTAGGATAGAGTGCTATCTTCATAAGGGTTTCTAACAGACTTTGAATAAGGATGGTAAGTGCATTCCTTGGTGGCCAGAGCGTCTGATAGCAAATAAGCAGCGACGGTAGGTAATGAAGTAAAGTATAATACACTTGAATTGATAATGCGAAAGGCAATGATTTCATCTTAATTATATAATGTGAAAATAAACTCGCTCTGAGTTAAACTAAAAAAAAAAAACTCTAGCTAGTGAAAGTCTTCCGCCTCACAGCCTGAGAACAGGAACATAAGAATATTCAACAATGAATAATTTGGGAGAATGATTTGTCTCGACAGGTTCTTTAGCATTCTCGTTTCTGTAATTGAATTCTAGTCTTCTCCTTTTCAACACCTGCTGTGCTTGGCTTCCACTGAGGGAGGAGATTGCTTAGCGCTTCATATTTTCGGCAATGTTGATGGAGGCGAACTCACTCATAAACATCCCCAGTGATATAGGTTTGCGCCAAATAATTTTTCCATGTTCAAGGAGTTGAAAGACGCAATCCTCAGTATACAATGAAAGATCTTCCATTCATGTGCGAATCTTCTCTTCTAAAAAGGTCCCGAGTTCTTCCTCCGGCAGCATTCTGCCACCCGCCCCACCCAAGTAAAAATTATCCCCATACTTTACCATATAGAGCAGGCAAATGTAGTGGCATTGATATGTTGTGGGAGCGCAGTCGTGAAGTCAGCTTTCAATCTCTGGTGGTATGTCTAGTTTGTACTTAGGTTGATTCCACAGAATCTGTGGGATTTTGGCATGGGCGGAACCTTGCGAATAGCGAGATACACTCTTTGTCTTTCGGATACCAGCACTATGGCTGGGTGGCAAAAGTTCGTCACACGCTCTAGAGATTATACACACTGCATAGTCTTGGCATGTTGTACAGTTGTGGACGGGGAAAAAGAGTCTGTGGGCAGGCCGGCTGACCAAAGGCTTAGGGGCGATTGCCCTTGCAACGCCTCGGTGAGACCGAATCGAAGGAAAAGTCTGAAGATAACTTTTGGGAAGTTTATGGAGTGTGCAAATTACGTGACGTTACAATCCGATTAATTCTTCGTTCTTTACAAACACAATCATATTCCACAAAACTAACACGCGTTATAGTGTCAAAGGTATCACATTTGGTCGTCACCAAGGAGGATATATTGTGTCCACTATCGCACTCATACACAAATATACATTGAGCTCATATAAGGTCATTTATGTAGTTAGTGATTTACGCAAATCTATATCCCAATTGGTTTCTAGGCTACCAGTAAGTGCAAGTCGATAGATTCATTTAAAAAAAAATTTAGATGCAGAGATAAATTGTCAGTACGTCATTTTAATACTCCAACTCTCGTCAATGTGCTCACTAAAATGTGAATCCCCATATGGATCTAGTTCAAGGGATGGTCAGATATATATACTAACCTTCATCACATCCATTTGAATTAATCAGACATCCATACTTGAGGCTGGGTCATATTGCCATTTTCGCCAATGAGTGTGTGGTGTGGTGTGAGGAGGGGGGGCAGAATGCTGCCGAGAAGGGCTACGCCTGATTTTTAGAGTGCAATGTTTTTTAGGGATAGATCATAAGAATTGCTCATACTGGATAGAGAACGACAACTCAGCACTCAACTCTTGTAGTTCTTTTAAAATTCGCTGCAGGGAAAAAGAGCTTTGGCCAACGCTAAATACATCTTGCGCTCTCCTTATATACATATAGCTCGTGATGGAAACTAGTTATGCAGACTCGTCACGCACACAACCACAAGCTGAGTTTCATCCAGACTGAATCTCACTTGTTAATACAGGATCGTATATTCAAAGATCCGAATAGACATACATAGCTTTTCTCGTGATATCAGAGAATTCATGTAAACCCTGTATCCTCACACACTCCGAAAGACTCTCGACCGCTGTCTCATCATGATCAGGCAATAAAGCGAAATGACAGGATAATGAAACTTGGTGTATTCCTATAATTTATGTCTATACCGGATAATCTTTACTGCAATAATCCTCTGCGAAAGATGCGGGGTCTCTCAAACAGCTGCTCTCTCTTGTATCTTTTTTTCTGTGCATATGCTTGATATTGAAAGATTGGTAACTCTGCATATCCTGCCGCTGTCTACGATCTACTCTGACTACCGCACCTCGAGTGTTATGCGGATAGACCCATCTAGGCTAGTTGTCTAAGAGATTAGGAATTCTCTTTGTGTGCGTTCTATCACCAATGCGTGGAATTAGATAAAATAGGGCATTAAATATCTGATCTCAATTACAGGACTTCAATGTTATGCTCTCAATTCATCCTTCTACCGGTTCTGCAAATATATTGACTGCGATGGTATTCTTGATGTATTATCAGTGAGCGAACGATTACTACTGAATAATGCTTATTCTCACCCCCCGCCTCCGCCCCGTCCTCCACCCATCACCTCCACACCCCCACATCCCCCACCCCCACCCTACATGATCCCCCCGCACCCCAACCATTCCCCTCCCCCCCCCCTCATCCCCCCCCACACCCCCTCCCAGCCTCAAACCAGAAAACACACATAACCCCAATCCACATTTCGATCGATTAGTGAAGAAAAAATACAATCCCCTCTGGTAGGGCAGAAACACATGCCAGGGACAAAGTGAAAAAAGGAAACTAGATCCTGGCAGACTGGAATCGTAAACAGGAGGGAATCCCGACTCCGTGCGATTAACCTCGACTAGAAACCCAGCATGACGAATTGACGAGGGCATCAAGAAGGACTACATCGGAAATGGTTAAACGAGGGTACTTAAAGGACTCGGAACAAGAAGCTAATGAAGCAATTAGAACGCTGTGCATAAATCTTGCTGATTACAAGCGTGTCTCACTTTGCAAACTTGGTAAAGAAAATTTTGGATTTAAATGGTGTAACAATGAAAGGCATATTAGTAAACAAATCCTGAATATTCTCTGCATTGACTAGACTTTTTCGTATGAAACCTACTGATATTTCTTACATTACTAGATTTGCTCAGATAGTTACTTCAACTGCATGCACTAGAAAGAGAATTTCAAAACTTTGAAAAAGTAAAAACCAAGATTTTAGATGCTTGCCTTCGTCATATAATGCTCAAGATCACTGCAATCACTGAATCTAGCGATTTGAACACTTATTCTATTGATAAACTTACTTGGCTCACTCATTGCTTACGAAGCTAAGGGGTGAATCAAAGAAATTCTTGATGCAAGGTGAAGAAGAGAAGGAGAAAACAGTTGCACTGAAGGCCCACAAATCGAATTCTGAATTTTTCCGGGTCTGAAAGCGATGAAGTTGTCTTCATCACAAGGCAAATCAAAAGCTTTCCTAAAGAGAAAGCAAAAGCACTCACTTGAGAAAAGGTAAGGATCATAAATATTTCTAGAGGATCTCTGATGTCGTCTTGTTTATGAAGCTATGAAACCAGACACGTGAGAACTGATGCCCTCACTTAAAGATCACTCAAGCAAAGGAAGGGTGAGGCAAAACCTGAGCTAATGAGGACAAGATGAGAGATACAAAAAGCAATTTTGACAATTCCGGCCATGAAAATCGGGAGACCGGAACCAAGAAATGAGACATCAAAAATTGTGCTTGATGGGCAAACGACAATCCTGATCAAGAAAGGGTATGTAAACTTTCTAAGCGATCAACTTCTGAAGTTTTCAAGAAAATTCATGCATCATATAGAAAATTAAAGAAAACACTGCTAGATTGAAATTAGAATTTTGAAACCTACAAAAGAAATAAAAAATTTTGATAAAGTTCATAATGAAATGATTCAATCACACGACCTTACTTCTGATGAATTTGATGAGATTAATAAATCATTGTGAATAGTTGAAAGGCAACATTAAGTTTCACACATTCACTTGAATTGATTTAGAAGTCTAAAGAGTGGGAAAATTTGAAGGATTGAAAATGAGGTCTTAAAAAGCACTAATTTGAAGATTCAAAATGAATTAGAAACATGTAAGAAAACTAGGATGACACCTACTTTTTGATCAATTGCCAAAACCTAGGAACAGGCATTTATAAATTCAAATCACTTAAAAATCTCTTTTCTGGAAGTTAGAATATTTTTCATGTGAGCATGCTAGGACACATCTCCACCTTGCAAGTTCACCATAGTACACATTGGAGTGTGGGAGACCTAATGGTGCTGATCCCAGTATACCAACTGCATTGCATTCTACTCTTCATAAGAAACAGGAACCCAAAACCTGCTTGGGTTCCTAAATCTAACATTTGAATAATTTTGCAGGAGGGCTCTCACCAAGGCTCGTGATAGTAGTGGTACCTGGACAGTGGATGCTCTCGAATATGACTGGTGATGCTAACCCCAAGTTTGTTGTACTAGAGTCCAGGATGGAGGCAAGGTTACTCTGGAGACAACACCACAAGAAGGTGGTAGGCCAGTTAATTGGTTAATTCCAGAATCTTATGATTTGAAATGTTTTGCTTGTAACGATGGATTGAAGCACAACTTGCTCAGCATCAGTCAAACTCTGTGACCAGGACTTCATCGATGCAATTCTTTGCAATTCATGCATTGTAATTAAGTTAACAACACTATTTTGCAGGAAAGAGGGATCAACAACGTCTGCATCTTGATTTAATAAATTGAATGTGCTGCTTCCATTTGCTTAAAAATAGTAATTGATGATTCATGGTTGTGGCACCGGCAGACTTTGTCATGCAAGTTGAACCCTTAGGAAGTGACCCAAAAAAACACTAGTTTAGAGGTGTCCCCAAACTCCAGTTTTCAAAAGACCACCTTGTGGATGCTGTTAACTAAGAAAGTCAAGTCCACTCCATCTTTCACCCCATTAAGGACATTAGCACTCTCAAGCTTTTAGAAGTCCTTCACATGGATTGTTTGGACCCCATTAGTCACTGACAGCCTGGGAGGGAAAGTCCTATAGATTTTTTTATCGTTGATGACTACTCGAGGTTCCACTTGGCTGATTTCTTTCTCATAAAAATGAGTCTTTTGAGGAGTTTAAAACATTTTCTACTTGGATTCAGAAAAAGCTGAGTTGTGAGATTCTGATCATCATTAGTGATCATGGGGAGAATTTGAGAATGAAAAGACTTTGGAGATTTTGTGAGGACAAGAGATTGCTTATAATGTTCCAGCTCCAGGACCCTCAGCAGAATGAGGTAGCTGAAAGGAAGAACCGAACCTTGGTGGAAGCCGCTAGAGCCTATGCTTGCGTAAGTATTCACTTCCAATAATACTTTTGGCCGAAGTAAAAGTTAACACAGCTTGTTATGTGCTTGAATAGCGGTGAATGTTAGAGCCAAATTAGGAAAGCACACCTATGAGATCTTTTAAGAGGTAGGAACCCAATCTTTCCCACCTTCATGTCTTTGTTGTAAGTTTTTTTATTCACAAAATGGAAGTCCTCACATGGAAAAATTTGATCTAAATCTGATGGAGTATTCTTGGGATTTCTAGTTTGGGAAGTCTTTTAGGGTGTTCTAACAAAGAGAATTTATAAAGGTGGGAACCGACAACGCCATGTAGTATTTGATGGTTTGATCCTAAGAAACATGGAGTTGAGAAATGATGATAAGAGGTTGGAGAGATTACATAGTCCGAGTAGAAATTTGGGGAAGGGGTAGAACAACCAAAGTAATGAAGGAGTAAAGAGA
>NW_021591834.1:0-236 GCF_001605985.2 Dendrobium catenatum
CACAAGTTTGACCAAAATCAAAATGTTGACTTAGCCACATTTGATTTGGATTTGATTTACTAATGGTTAAGAGGTGATTAAGCCATGAATAGGAGTTGATTTGAAGTTTGAAAGGAATCAAATGAGTTGAATGGTTTAAAATGAAACATTTAAAGTCTTAAGGGGAACTCAGGTCAACCTATGTTGACTGGGTCAACCAGGTCAACCCAAGGGGTGAGTCTGGACTGGACATGTCT
>NW_021591835.1:0-1761 GCF_001605985.2 Dendrobium catenatum
ATATAACTCATTCAAATAGCAACTATTCAAACAACACTTAATAGGATCTCAGCAAACTCTTGGACCTACTCGAACATAGAAGATGAGTAGGCATGCAAATAGAGCCATTGGGATTATTACTCGCTGCAAGTTAACTAATACTTGTGTAGAGCCCACCGGTGCCTTAATACGAGTCTGCATCTTATTTGAAAGTCTTGATGCACATTGAATATGATTAAAGCGATATAATAATAATATCTTTTATCTTATGATAGACCCTTATTAGGCAATATTTAATAGTTTATCCATTTATCTTTTATGTTAGTTCCCTATAAAGCCTTGTCTCTATCTATTTATAAATAATGAATCAAAGACAAGACAATAAGGGAAGATTTGTCTTGACCTCTTTTATTTCGAGCAATAAAATCATTAAGTTTCTTTCCTATTCTTTCCCTTTTTCTCTTTACAATTTTATACTTTCGCAACCAATTTTGCGAGAATAGTTCAGATATTTGTTATAGACGAATTTGGATTCAGCACTTTCATCTCATGTAAATTTTTCTTTTTAGCTTAAAAAATCAAATAACTTAAATTGATGAATACATTATTGTTTAAATTTACAGCATATATTATATACATTAAATTAATCCCACTTTTGTTTTTTTTAGCTTGGTTAAAATTTTATATTAAGTTTGTATAAACTTAGGCTTTCTTTGTGAGTGCTTTTAGCCCATACTTTTTTTATGCTTTCAAGAAATTTTTTACTAAGAAGTGAAGATAGTTTTTTTTTTTTTTTTTGGTGGAATTCACATATATAAATTAGAGATTTTTTATGGAAGAAGAGGCTAATGAGAATTTTAGTGAAAATCTCTCCATTGAAATAAAAGTATTTAAGTTTAAAAAATCACCTAAATGTAAATTATATAAATGTTTCTTTATATTACTTAATGAATATCTTGAAGGTCCTTAAGCATTAATTAACTCAATGCTAAATAATTTGCACGTCATTCATGTCAAATAAAATGTTATTTAATATTTTTTAAAAGGAAATTTGATTAATATTTTAATATAAATTTCATTATCAGTTCTTACTAATCTTTTCAATGGTTATTACAACTTAAAAAGAAGTATCCTCATTGCTTTCAACTAAAATTTAGAATACTTTTATTGCTATTTTGATTTCTCCACTGTTTTTTTTTTATCTTTATTATTTTATATCTCTAGAAAAGGGGTGAAGAGACCATTGTCACAACTTAATTCAATCAGGTCAAGATTTTAGTATCGACATGAATTTGCGAAGTCCAACTCATACTTTGCAAGGTTTAACGTGCAGTTGATAGGGTCACAGTGAACTCGCCAACCTACTCATGCTCAGAAGATGACTAGGCGTGTTCATTTGGAGTAGGGGTGTCAATATTTGACAAGACCCGAAGACCTGACTCGAACCCGACCCAAAAATTTTGGGTTAGGGTCAACCCGAACTCGAAACAGGTCGGGTTCAGATTCAACATTTCGACCCGTTTAAAAAATCGGGTCGGGTTCTGGTAACCCTTTGACCCGAAATTAACCTAAAATTGACCCGTTTTTGGCACGAAAACCTGAGTTTGACACGGCAACCCGAGATTGACCCGAAAAAGATGAGATAGACTTGTTTTTTACCCGAAAAAGAGGAGATAGACACGTTTTTAACCCGAAATAAAAACGAACAATTTTTTTTTGGAAACGAGTCATTCGTGTCGTGTTGGGTTGACCCAGATCGGAAGCGAGTCGGGTTCGGGTCAG
>NW_021591836.1:0-248 GCF_001605985.2 Dendrobium catenatum
AACCCTAAACCTTTAACAAATTAAAATATTAATAAATTTAAAACTTAACAAGATCAAGATGGAGCCTATGTTAACTTGTATGAAAACCCGCGTACGCAGGGCTATTGGCCTGAAGGAGGATGAAATAGGCCTGGTGGCTCTTGTATAACAATGACTTATACTACTTAAGCCAATTTATATTTAATAAATAATTAATAAATCAACAGCCTTCATATATTATGCTTGGTTCCTTTTATAAAGAATATATA
>NW_021591837.1:0-227 GCF_001605985.2 Dendrobium catenatum
TAAACAAGGTCAGAAGGAGGGAAATTATCCACGGTGTATCTCCCTTTAACTAAATTTAGAAAAGCTAAACACAATCTTCAAAACTGAAAAATCTAAAATCTTGAAAAGATTCAACATATGGAAGGCCAATTTTTAAAAATAAAGTGAAATCAAAACACACACATAAAAAACAAAAAATAAAATAGAAATTAAACACACTGAAACAAAATATATTTCAAGAAATTATT
>NW_021591838.1:0-1396 GCF_001605985.2 Dendrobium catenatum
AGATTTATGGGATGTTAAATGTGAAAGAAAATAAAATGTAAAAAAAAAGAAAGTGCTATAAATTGAGAACAAATACACCATAGATTAATATTAGTTTCATAAATATTAATGTAAATCCCCTCCCAGAGTCTTCCTCTCCATGCATTAAACCTCTTGGTAAGGTGGAGAAGCCCACACAAGGATCACTTCCAACCTTGACGCAATTGAGAATTTAAAATCTATTTAACCTTCCCCAGTGCGGTGGAGTAGTTGAATCTCTTTTACCTTCCTCAGTGTGGAAGAGTAGCCAAATTCTTTTCACCTTCCTCAGTGTGACGAAGTAGCCAAATCCCTTTCACCTACCTACCAGATGCGGTGGAGTAGATGGGTCCTTTGTCACTAAAAGGGTCTTCTTCCCAAAGCTTCCATCAAGATAAACCTTGATGCATAGATGTAAGTTCATCAAAGAAACTTTGTGAAAACACTCTCTCACACTCTCTTGAATTCCTCAATAATCTTCTCCTTCTCTCACAAACTTCACCCTTCCTCTTCCAAGCTCAAAGTTCTCTTTTCAATCCTTTCTCATAGAAGACACAATCTAATGTCTTCCAAAAGACTCTTCTAAATTAAATAAGATTTGTTTAAATAGTAGGATTTAAGAAAACCTTAATTTTTAATTTAGTTGTTATTTTTTATATAATAAGATTAGTTCAATTCTCCTTCTATAGTATTCTATAATGAATTTTATAGGGAGATCATTTTAATACTTTTAACTAATTATATTATATGAATGAATAGTAGTATAGTATGATTAGAATAACACAATATCAAATCATACAAGATGAACAAAAACTAACCAGATACCCCTCAGGTGATTTATATAGTATTTGGATCATTTTAGATGAACTACACTTCATCCAGAGATTCCTCGAGTAACTCGTACAACAAGATATTTGTATCGTACAATATGATCTATAATCAATCAGATTTGATTTGATTGCTTAATTAACTAACCTAATTAGGCAATGATTTAAAAGATCATATAGTATGAAATGATTGGTACAGTACGAATAGTTTATATTTCAAAATTCAAATTTACCTATTTTAGATAAATTAGATTCAACGGTGGGGTGATGGTATTTTTGGTTATAGCTGATCATTAGCGATGCTTGGCGTATTTTATGCATAAAATATTAGAACACACAGAAAAGATATGCAATAATAATAAGTAGGAGAAACTAAGTAAATTCTAATAGTATTTGTAATAATCAAAACATGAGCTCGAGTTCCTAGATTTAAATAAATAAAACCTAGGACCTATCTAAACTGTATAGCCTTATACACATACTTAGATGGTTTGCTAGGACAACCAACACTATCCTAGGCTAGTCATTTTGGTTTGTTTGGAGTGCATACC
>NW_021591839.1:0-201 GCF_001605985.2 Dendrobium catenatum
CAGGTGATGTTCTCAGAAATGGAGTCAAAAATGAAAACAGACGAAATAGCTTCAGTTAAGTCATTAGAAAGAGAAATGGGAAAATGCCAAAACCCATCCTCGTCAATAAAGGTATTAACAGGGCAATCCACATAATTCACCAGCTCAGGGTTCAAGTCCACCATTCTGTTATTGTTACACCAATGATCCCAGAGAAAAGAG
>NW_021591840.1:0-238 GCF_001605985.2 Dendrobium catenatum
CAAGAATTTTAAGATTAAGTTTGTTCATATTAAAGTACTTGGATGGTGATCTCCTTGGGATGTTATATTAAGAGGATGCCTATCAGGTCAAAGTAGACAATATATTAATGTTATAAATTCCAAGTTGTTACAATAAAACCCACCATCTTATTGTGGGAAAACCCCACCATCTTTTCCAAGTTGTTACAGTTGCAAAAATCAAACAAAGATGTGAGAACAAACACAACTAAGATTGCAA
>NW_021591841.1:0-678 GCF_001605985.2 Dendrobium catenatum
AATGGAAAGAAACAATTGTTGTTCTAATTCCAAAAATAAGTAATCCATTATCTACTTCTAATTATAGACCCATTAGCCTTTGTAATTCGGTCTATAAATTGGTGGCTAAAATCCTCATGAATAGATAGGTTCCTTACATCTCTAAATTGATTTCTTATAAACAAGTAACTTTTATCAAAGGAAGATCTCTTAATGATCATGTGTTGATTGCCCAAGAAGTAATACATAAACTAAGGAATTCTAAATCTTCAAAAGGTTTTGTGGCATTCAAAATTGATGTGGAACAAGCCTATGATTCCATGGGTTGGACAACCTTGGAAAAAGCTTTGCATTATTTCGGTTTTCCAGATTACTTCTCTAAGCTGATTTTAAATTGTATTCAAAGTTCCAATTTCTCAATTTCTATAAATTGTAGCTTATCTAAATGGATTGAAGGTCAATGTGGCTTTAGACAAGGGTGCCCCTTGTCTCCTTATCTATTCATCATTTGTGCTCAATTTCTTTTTGATGCCTTCAAACAAAAAGGTGATGCATTGGGAGTTCAGGTTTCTTCAAATGGGCCTTCCATATCTCACTTACTATATGCTGATGACGTGATCATATTTTCAAAAGCTACATTGAAGGCTACCAAAGAAATTAAGAAAATCTTGGATAATTTCTGCAGTTGGACAGGTTTGT
>NW_021591842.1:0-209 GCF_001605985.2 Dendrobium catenatum
TATCGATTCTTTTTCTTGAACAGTTCCTTGAGGTGAATAAAATCTTGGATAACTGGAATGATGAGCGTGCCTGCTTCTCAAGTATTTGACCTTCACGAACTCATCGTTCTAGTTATCCAAGATTTTGTTCACCTCAAGGAACTGTTCAAGAAAAAGTATCAATGAGTGAAAAATATACTGTAATATCAGTTTTTGCTCCAGGTTCGTCC
>NW_021591843.1:0-465 GCF_001605985.2 Dendrobium catenatum
TTTCCTCTTAGCCATCTATCCCCTTTGTCAATTGTTCTTGTTAGAACTTGTCGAATTACTAAAGACTCTTCACTTTCATCTCCTTCTAAATCAAATTTTTCCAATTCACCTTCATTTTCAGATTCTGTTTCATTCTCCTTCTCTTCCTCTATCTCATTTTCACCTTCTATGAAATTAGTTCGTGGAGGATTATTCTTTCTGCAAGTAGCTGACAAGTGACCATATAACCCACATTTGTAACAAGGTCTAATTTGCTTAGATTGTTTAGACGGGTTATTTCTTGCTACCCCTTTTCCTTTTTCTTGATTTTGACTTTCAAAAGCTTTAATTTTCAGACATGATGTTCCCCTAGAAGTTTGAGATTGAGATTTAATCTCTCTAGTTTAACGACGTTTATACGTTTCCACGATTTTATTATCACCCTTTTTCCTTTGATGTTGCTTTTCCAATTTTAAAGCCATACGA
>NW_021591844.1:0-297 GCF_001605985.2 Dendrobium catenatum
ACCATACCTTATGTTTTTTCATAATTGCCTTTTGGCTGCCCATTATATATACACATACTAAATATTCAATTATATAGTATCATATTCATTCCTATATCAATATTAAATTCTAGTATATATACATCATATAAATTACTTCAACATTTATAATATTTTAGTATTATCATCTCAAATTATAAGACATTACTTTCAAATCATTTTCCAAATACCATTTTCCCTAATAATTTTACATCGAATTTCTTATACACATATTTAACCTAAATAAAATTATATCAAATTATTCATAATCATCAAATC
>NW_021591845.1:0-374 GCF_001605985.2 Dendrobium catenatum
TGAGCTCTAAATATTTTTGGGAAAATTGGAGAATGCTGCAACGTTTATTTGGGCATTATGCAATGATCACTATAACACTGCTATTTTGAATGCCATGATGGAAAATCATTTCTTTTTATTAAAATATCATAACCTACTTAAAAACCTTTATTTGGCAAAAACCCCTCCCCCAAGTAAGATGCGGCCTAGAGTGAGAAAGGGAGATATTTTAGAGAAATAAAGTCAATTTTGGGTGCATCAATCTAATATTTTTTTGTCAATCCAATTTAGGAAGTTGTATGGATCAAGGTAGGTAGCACTCTACCTAAAATTTTTAATAATATGAAAATTTTGAGATTTTTTTTATTTAAATTATAATTTTGTAACATAAAAAT
>NW_021591846.1:0-241 GCF_001605985.2 Dendrobium catenatum
ACATATTTCATAGATATTTATAATTTTAATTTTAATTTTTTTATTTTTATATCCATTTTAGTCTCTCAATCATATGAAAAATTTTGCTTGAAGAGGAGTATTGCACATTTAAACAATGAATATTAGTGGAATTTTGTATGTTATTTAAAGATTTTTGCTTTATATAATTAAACATAAACAATTAGATGTTAGGTATGTAAATATATAAGAATTATAAGGTATGTACATAAATCTCTCTAAA
>NW_021591847.1:0-461 GCF_001605985.2 Dendrobium catenatum
TAGTTCAAACATTTTACATTCAATTGAGCTAAATCTCATTCATCAAAAGTCCATTCAGTAAAAACAACTTCAATTTTAACACCATTAATTTCACGAGAAGGTGGAGAATAACTTTCTTTGATAAGCATCCACATGCGATAAACAGTAGATTGTAAAAACATTGACATGCGGGTTTTCCAGAAATCAAAAGGTAAGTTATCAAATAAGGGAGGTCGTGTAATTGAATAACCTTTCGTAGGGTTACGATTCCCAAGGATAGCCATGGATCAAAATTCAAAAAGTTTTCAAACTTAGTTTTTATGAATCCCGCTCTGATACCACTTGAAAGTTCTCAGATAACACTAGAAAGTGCTCTTATACCACTTGAAAGTTCTTAGATGACACTAGAAAGTGCTCTGATACCACTTGAAAGTTCGTTAGGGATGTTAAGTCCTATAGAACTGGCTCAAGCTAACCAAGAG
>NW_021591848.1:0-18741 GCF_001605985.2 Dendrobium catenatum
TTTGTCCCTTTTCATTGAAGCCGTGCACCATCAATTTTTCTTGCCCAAGGTGCTGCACATCGAGACAAAAGTGATCTCAGAGCTTTCAAGCTCATAAGATTGATAGAGGACCCGGGATCTATCAAAATTCGACTGATTATCATCCCGTCACTTTCTGCAGTGACATAAAAAGGCCAATTATGGTATGTTGTTCCGAGCATCATGTCTTCCTCGGCAAAAGTAATGATTGGCTCATTTCGAGCTTGCAAGACTTCAGTCAAGTTACGCTCAGCAAAATAAGCATCATATCTTTCGGGGTCCCTAAGAGCCTGAATTAGGGTCTCTCGAAGATCTTTGGACATCACCAGAGCGTCATATATGCTAAGCTGTGCTGGGATTTTTCTCAAATGGGATAGGATATTGTAATCTATCCTTTTAGCTGGAGTTTCCTTTTTCTTGGAATTTTTAAGAATGATATCTTCATTAACGACAATCTCCTTCCCTTTATCTTTATCAGGGATCCCTTTCTTTGGTGGAGACGGTAGTGTTTTACCACTTCTCAATTGCACTTGGGCAATTTCTTCTTGTTCGGACTCATTTAACGGTACATTATCTTCAAAATCGATCATTGCCTCATCTGGAATTTTGTCTGTTGATTCAGAGCTGCTGCCCAAATTCACTTGTTCCATCTGCGAAGTGATATCAGGCTCTGATTCATCATCTTTTGGAAAATATAAATCCTCTTGTACACTGTAATCCATCAGTGATACCATCATACAGGACTCAGATGGTGCTTCTTTTTCCTTTTTGGCTTGAGTTACCAGTGTTGTCGATATAACTCGACAAGTTTCCATGGGAAGTGTATCTTCATCAGCTTCTTTTTCTTCTTCAATTTTGAGTTCTGCCATAAAATCAGCAAGCTTAATGGGGCGTCTGACAGTCTGATAGTATTCATCTAAACTATCGATAACCCTTTGGGTTGCTGTCTTTTTCTCCCTAAGCTTCTTCAGCTTGGTCTTCTTCTTCGAGGATTTCACCTTCCTAGACTTCGAAGTGCCTGCTTGGTTAAGGAGTTGCTTAGAATTGGATGCTCGCATTGCATGTAGTGCTTTGAGATCTATCACTGGCTCTGTGGGAGACTTCCACTTTATACTCGAAACACCCTCAAGCTGCTTCAGCATCTTTACTATTTTCTTGGAGACTACAGTCCCCACCGTTCTTCTTGAATCAGCTTCTTTTCCTTTCTTTTTTTCTTCAACCGGGGGTATGGAGGAAGTCGTAACTACCCGGGTTGATTCTTTTTTGGGATTAATCAACACATTATCTGACAATGTGAGCTCTCCCTTCCTGTATTTCCTTTCAACCCAATCCTTGAAAATATAGCAATCTTCAATGGGATGCCCCAGCACTCGGTGATATGGGCAGTAGTTTGGGTCACCAGTTTCTTTTGACTCCTCTGGCTTCTTCCACTCTGGCAGTTCTAGGCCTGCTTTTAATGCTTGTCGAAATAACTTTGCGACACTCTCTCTTTTAAATGGATATTCTTTATTCATTTTATCTTTAAGAGATGGGAACGTTCTATCACCGGTTCCCATTGCTTGCCTCGGGCGTTCCCCTCCGCTTTGAAAAGTTCGTGGTCTATCATTTCCCCCGAGTATCAGCTTCGGTTGGGGGTTAGGGTTGTAGACTTGTTTTGGCTTTTCTTCATACTGCATTGGTTGCTTGCCTTTATCTACATTATAAACTACTTTTTCCCCCTATTTGGCTTGAGAGAGGATGCAGAGTAAGTTTCACTCCTTCTTGTCTCCGAGGTTTTTGGCTTCTTGGACTTGTTAGAGTTGCCCTCTGATCTTGACAAGTTTAGTTTTTCAAATTTAGCTACTCTATCCAGTAGATCTTGAAATGTGGTAATTGTGGCCATGCATAAGAATGGTTGCATCTTATCATTGATATTTCCCATTAGTAATTACACGGCGTGTTTTTCTTCCAGTTGTTGCTCACATTTCATGCTTAGGTTACGCCAGCGAGTTATGTATTTTGATACTGACTCCTCTCTCTTTCGCTTATCTAAAGCGAGATCGGCGATCGTGATCTTCTCAGTTGCACTAGCGAATCTCTTTACAAACATGGCCTCTAATTCTGCAAAAGTTTTTATAGAGTCATTTGGTAACTCGGCATACCATTCGAATGCAATTGCTGTCAAACTGTTAACAAATTGTCGGAAGAGCAGAGCATCATTTCCCCCTGTATTCCCACAAGTGGCCTTGAACTGCGCCAGGTGCTGTCGGGGATTGTTAATGCCATTGAATGTGTGAAATTTTGGAACAGAATACCCCTTCGGGTACGGCACTTAGTCATATTCAGCGGGATACGGACGACCCTTGCCAACCAATTTTTCTGCTTGATCAATGGCAATGATAGCCTTGATCCTCTGTAATTATCCTTTCAAGCTGTGCAGCCGTTACAGGCTCAGATGTGCCGGCAATATTTTGAGGAGTAGGCTGACGAGTTATATTTTGAGCCTCGTGAACGTGCTCAGGAGTGCCTCGTACTCCCGAGACTTGAGGCATTTGATGATTCAGAGGATCAGTTGGAGGATTAGGCATGGCGCCACCAGCAGCAGTTCTTTGCATCATCTACATCATTGCTGTCATTTGGGCCATCATCTTAGTCATCTTTTCATTTAGTTGAGAGATCTCCCTATCCTTAGCACTCATCTGTCGCCTCATCTGTCTTCTTATGTCAGCGAGCGTGGTGCCTTGGTCATCAAAGGGATTCTCCTCAACGTCTTCTATTTCTTGCTCTCTAGGGGAGTGATCACCTCCGCCAGCAACGGAATCAGTCTCTTGTTGGCATACTTGCCTGGGTTGTGGCTGCCAATCTCCATCATCCTTGTCATCATCGTGGTAGACATCCTCGATAGCACGTGTATGTATTATCATATAGACGACTTCGAGGTTCATAATATCTTCCATTTCTTCTTCCAGGTTTTCTTCCATAAATTCATCAATATTTTCATCAAGATTTTCTTCTATATTTTCTGCTCCCTCGACATATTCCTCCCCTTCTTTTATATCTTCTTCTCCTCTATTATCTCCTTCTAATACTCGGATCTCCGAACGGCGATGCCACTGGATCTCCGGTTCTTGATTAGGTAAGGAAATTTCTTCGATTAGTGGGCTACGATCGAAGTTAGTCTCTTCTTTCGGAGGAGATGGAGGGCGACGGGATCCCCTAGAGGATTCTCCAAGGTGTCGACCGTTAGGAGGGACGTCATCATAGGTCTTCTTTTGGACCCATCTTTGATGTTGTTTGTAGGAGGGGGCGGATCTCCGGGAAGCCATACCAGATGTCACGCTCAATTTTATTTCTTTTCTTCTTTCTTCTTCTCTATGAGGCTTTGGCCTCCAGATTTCCTTTCCCTTCCACTGGGACCTTTCGGTAGCGGATCCCTGAACTTGAGGTTCAGGTGTCATGCCCCGATGTTCACCACGTGGAGCTTGTCGTCGATATTTTCTTTGTTCAGCTATCACAGCAGATGATAGCCTTTCCCTTGGAGGGGTTCTTCTAGCCTCAATAACTAGTGGCCTCTGAAACTGCTTCTTCATCAGTCCCCTCTCTTTGACTGTTTTCAGCACTCGATGTACTCGAGCTGGTAGACGTTCAGATTCTCTAGTCTTCTGAGGGGTCGGTGCTTGTGATCGATGCTCCCAGAATGACTGTTTGAGCTCACCAGAAGAGCTATTTCTTTTCACCCATTTGAGATTGGTAAACTTATTCTCAGTGGGGACATTGGCCTCAAGTTCTTGGGCTGACAGGTTTAATGGGTGCACAGGCACCATTTGTTGCTGAGCTCGGATCTCAGCATTCAGTTTTCTCCTCTGCCTCCTTGTTAGTTTCCCTCCATATGAAGAAGATTCAGCATTATTCTTCTCGGGTGCAGGTAACCCATTTGACAGAGAAGTGGTGTTTGTAGTCACCACAGATATCCTTCCTCCAGCCACAATTCTCTTAGTGGTCGGGGCTTCTGACTGTGAAATTCGTTCAAACACAGAAATCCTCCTATGAGGATTTGTAGCAGAAGGTCGTTGTGCTGGAAGATTCACACGACCGGTAGGAGCTTCAGCAGTATTAAGTCTTCTTGCAGACCTTTCAGCATTCATGCCATTCGCAGGAATGGCGGCACTCCTTGCAGCGATTGCCGGGAAATTAATGCTACCGAATTGGATGGTAGCTCCGGCATTTCCAGTGTTGATCAGAGCGTTTGCCAACTGAATGCTAGCTCCACCACCTAGTTGAACGGTGAAAGGAGTGTTCTGTATATCCATCTACATAAATGAAAGGTAAGGGTTAGTAATCAAGATCTGATACATCACCCCGCACTTTCAAAATGCAGAGACTTCCACAGAATAAAAGATAAAAATAGATAATCATTAGCAAGTAATGAAAAATAGCATAAATCTAAAGCCATACTGAATATGCTATCTCAATGAATGTATGAATAATCAATTTAGAATATTTAAAATTTTTGATCCGCTAAACGATCATTTTAAAAGATGATTTAAAAAATTTTATCCATTAAATGATCATTTTTAAAAGATTCAAATTTTGAACACGAATTGATATGGCTGCTACTATAGCACTGATATGACTAGCCAGAGATGGAAAGAGAAACTATTCCCCAGCGGAGTCGCCAGAAATCTGTGGGCTCCAAAAATTCGACCCCGGCCTCCCCGCTGCGCTCTTTCTTTTTATTCGACGAGGGAGTTTTAACTGAATAAGTTTCGAGGTAAATTTTGGAAGGCAGATAGGTTTGTAGATAAGACACTACCCAGAGATTTCGCCCTCATTTTGTGAGGACTTTATGATCTGAGTTCTGATTTCCTATAGGCACAAACCGCTATAGTTAATTACCCCTCCCGATCACGAGAGAGAACTTTCGATTAAGGCTAGTCATCAATCAGATACGTAGAGATACGTGCATCTGGCATATAGTAGCAGCATAGGTTTGAGATTGGAGAACTGGATTTGGAAATTGGGTTTGGATTTGGGAAGTTTGGATATTTGGAAGATTTGGTATTTAAAATAGAAATTTTCACCATCTAGCACTTAAAGCGGATGGTGGGGGAATGGATAATGGACCCAATCAAGATCCCATGGTTCCGTCATCCCAGGCCATCGTGGTCCCTGGTCTACTTAGTCAGAGGAGGTAGTCGACCCAACCTGACAGAAGGATCCTTGATTGGCAAGGCCAGGGTTGCTTCGTCCAAAGGGGACCTTTGTAGGACGGTTGATGATTGTCTAAGGACAAAATTTGAAATCCCACCTTAGCTAACAGGAGGGCTTGTGCCCCTATTAACAATCCTATTGATTCATATCTCAAGGATTGTGGATTTGCCAATAAGGAGCACATTGGCTCGGCCCATAACCGTATTTCATGGTGCTATTTGGCTACAAAACCACGCGGTTCAGAGGGCCCCGGGTCGTCGTACCGTTTATCCTGCCGGTACCATTGTTTGGCGGCGAACCGCCGTTAGAGGACCACGTACCACGTCCTTTACTTTTGCAGGAGATTGTGAGGAAATGAATCCTAGTGATATTTTCGACTAGGCATTAGCTCTTGTGACGTCAAGTAAACTTTAATTGTCCACCTCGACAAAACTGTTTGCGGAGGGTGAATGCGATTTGCTTTCGAAAGCGATGATGGATGATCTTCATTTAAATTATTGGATTTTGAGAGATTTTTTTTTTGGATTTTGTGAGTTTTAGATAATTGGTGGAATTTGAAGAAATATTTGTGAAACCCCGCCGTTATATAATCATTCAACACGCCATCCATCGGGGCTATTGGGTCACCTATCTATTTGTAAGCTTTGGAACTTCGGTCAACTCAGCGAGGCTATGCGACTGAGGATCGAGTTTCGTAGGCTTCGTGCAGTTCATTAGGAATTCTATTGTTGTAGGCCTTTGAAGGCCCTAAAGAATATCTTAATGCAAATATAAAACCGGTCGCCACCAATTTATATTGCTTAATGGTCGAAACCCTGGTCGACGGTCTATTGAACCCGTTATAGGAAGGACAGTTTCGACACTGTTCATTTAGACACCCGCGCAGCATCCCTAGACACATCACATGCGTACAAATAACACGCTCCGGGCCTATGTGGTATGGGGGCATTTTATAATTTAAACCCCTATCGACTCCTTTTTACCTGCTAAGGAGGATCGGGTTTAAAATTTGATAACCCGCGCAGCATCCCTAGACGTCACATGTGTACCAATAACACGCTCGCCAGGGCCCATGCGGGTTTTATAATTTCTTTTACCCCCTTTAGTGTACCTATGTGCATACAAACTATAGTGCACGTTGGGGTACTTTGAAAGTATTTGTAGACGCCTTCTGTCCGCTTGCATAGAAGTTGTGGATCCGGTGACGTGGCGTAGCAGCTTCTGGATCAGTTGTTTGCTGCTTTGTACAGGTAGACTGTCGTGCACTACTCATTACTTTCTGCAATTATCGTAGTGCACTAACGAATCTCCTGCTTTGGTTCGTTGATGCTTGTATTCGTTGTAGCTGTTTGGCTCAGGTAGTACATCCGTCATTGTTGCAAATGGGCAGGTAGATGTATTCCTTCACGGACTGAAATTGACTTCAGGATACTGCATTTACTGAACTCTTTTTACATCTACCCAAAGTGGCATTTGACACATACATTTGTCTTCGTAGAGAGCTGATATGTGCTGCAGATCTTTTGGAACCTATCATATTTATGATCTACCCTTTTTCATATTTCGTATGCAAGAGATTTGTTATTGACTATTAGTCAAGTTGTATTTCGCTACCAATTTCTTCAAGCATGTATAGTGGTGTGTCTCTTATTGTCGTCCACAAACAACGCTCTTTCATACATCGACTTTCTCATGAATATGAATGAGATAAAGATTGCTAGTCGATCACCATTGCTGACATAAGAATTTGCAATGTCCGTCGGGGGATTTAATTCATGGATGAGCTGAGAATCTCGTAGCATTTCTTGCAACCAATATGTTCTGTTTGCACCATTTGTTTGCTTCCTATTGATTGTTATTCATGAGCTAGGAATTTCATATCATCACTTGCAATGATATTCGTTGAAGAGAACTTTGAATCTTTGCTTGTTCATTTGCATATATTGAGAATTTATTTTCACTTGCTTATATGATGATATTGATCACAAATATATTATTGCACATATCACATATATTTGCTTGTAAGATTAATGTTGTTGCTTTGCAAAATTGCATGTCATTCATCATGATCCAAAAACCCCATATCACGGCTTTGTGATCGAGCTGCATTTCCCATATTTTGTATTTCTTACAAATAAAATGTATTTGAAAATTCTTTGTCTTGGAAGATGATTCAATGAGTATGACAAGTTTGATATACTCATTCATTTGCATCCCAATTGAGATGATCGTTACAAGCTAATCGTTAAAAAAATTTCATGCCAAAGTTTGTAGCTAACTCATACATGAGTCACCTTCTTATTTATTTATCTTTGATTGAGTCATCTCTATGACTCATGAGTCTCATTTTAAGAATTAGCTTTTAATTAAAGTTTAAGTCCAATATCATTTGTTCAACATTCACTTAAGTCCAAAATATGTCACGTGTTGTCCAAAAATTGATACAAGTCCTTTGTTGAGTTCAAGACAAATCTTTGCCCAAGTTTAAATATTTAAGTTCAAGTGAAGGTACAAGTCACATTCAATTAAATTTTAGTTCATTGAAGTTTGGCTTAGGCTCAATTCTATATTAAGTTCATTGTTCACAAGTCCAAGTCATAGTGCAAGTTCTAGTCCGAGTTCAAGTTCAATTTGTCCAAATTCTGTCCAAGTCCTTGAATCTTCAGTGAAAATTTCAGCAGCCTCCCGGCGTCTCCCTTGTTTAGGGGAAAACTATGGAAAACTGGGCCTCCCGCCACGCTAGAGAAAAGCATGCACGGTAGGTGCCCTCGTACGAGGACACGCGGCCAGAAATTGCGATCCCCCACCACGCCAGAGAAAGGCGATGCATGGGTCTTCAGTACCTGTTGCAAAAGAGAAGCAGTCGTTTCCCCGCAAGCGGGTAAACTTCATGGGCATCCCGGTCTCATCGTAGGTACCGCACCGGGTTCCCTTCCCACCATGCTAGAGAAAAGCGTGCATGAGTTGGTTTCCCGGTTCGACACTAACGTCGAGAATATGATTTGGAACCGAGTCTCACTCATCTACCTCGCCGTAGGTGTCGCGCCGGTTGCCCCTCCCACCACGCTAGAGAAAAGCGTGCATGGGCAGACCACCGACTCGACACGCATGCCGAGATAGGGGAGAGTGAAAGGGTTCGAAAATCAAGAGAATATTTTTCTTTTCTTTTTTTTTTCTTCTTTTTTTTCTTCTTTCTTTTCTCTCTTTTTTTTTTGCCTTTTTTTTTTTTTACTTCTCTTTTTTTTTTGCAAGCTTTTCTCTCTCTTTTTTTATACATAAAAAATCTAGTAATTAACAACAGATTATATATATAAATTAGCAGATTATGTATTTATATATAAACAGAATATATATTTATAACTAATAATCAACATTAGGCATTAATGAGTATATACTCTCCACTTTTTCTTGAGTTCAGAAAAGAAGTAATACGAGGCTTAATGCTCAGTAGGCTACAGGCTTGAAATAGGGAGAGAAATGTTTGAGTCCCCTTCTCCTTCTCTTTCTTTCTTTTTTTTAGAAAACAACCATCTCTATTTGGCGTGGAAGAAAAATAATGAAGATTGTTAGAAATAAATGCATGCAAATGCTCAATGTAAAAATAATAACAGAAAACTAAAAGAATCTGAACTCTTCACCCACATATTCCTCCCATAAGGGGACAAAATAAAAGAAACAAGACACGTGATCAAATGAGGTTTCATGGAGTACTGTATGAGATCCTACTTTCTGTTTCAAATCTCAAAGCACCAAGTTTTGTCGGCTAAAGAAACCTCCTGTAGGCCAAGTAAGAGAGCAAATGGACATTGGTGTCATGAGCTAAAGATTAGCAAAAGGTTTTTTTTTTGTCAGAGCTTGAAGAGAGAATAGAAAGAGCTATCTATAAATGAGTCTCCTAGCGTGATCATAAAATCAGGATCGTAGCTTATAGAGTGGAAGAGAAATTCACAGTTTGAGGAGCAGCGAGACAACCTTGGCGTGAGAAAATCCTGGCAGCAGGCTTATAAGACGCTGGGAATTGATCTCAGGAGCCGACGGGTTCCTTGTGGCTGAGCGAAGTGGATTAAGATAGGAAGAGGGGTGCAGGTTGCTATTAAGATTGTTGGAATAACTTCAGCCACATGTATGTGAATAAAACTAAGGGAACAGGACAAAGAGAAACCTATAGATTCCATTAGTTCTCAAGTGAAAATTGTGAGCAGAAATAAAACAAAGTTGCTGTCAGAGCAGGTTTTTCACGTGGGAATCATAGTATTGGGCAAGGAGAAGTCTATAAATCCAGACTTTTGAGAGGAGGAGGTGGGCAGTTCAAATGGAGAAGTTGATCGTGAACAGAGTCAATACTACGTCGATAGTCCCTTGCCTGTGATCGGACTAAACAACTAGTCAAGCCTAGCATCTAGGCGAAGAGATTCAAGTGAAGTTTGTTGCACTTCTGCTGCAAGAAAAGATTCGAGCTCTGTCGGAGGTAGGTGCCATTGGCTTTGATCGAATAGGAGAGGTGCAAGCATAACCGTGGGAAGTGAAGAAGATCTAAAGCCCACGTATGAGATTTACCTGACTTTAAATAAAGCTGCTAGAAGGTTTGAAGCTACTGGACTAGCTGTGAGGTTGAATAGGTGATGAACAGGACTGTAGAAGAACTCAACCTGAGACGATCCATCAAAATAAGATCTCTGCTGTAGATTCTTTTTTTTTTTTTTTTTTTTGACTGGGGGGAAGAGGTTTGAAGGTGGAGAAGAGGCGAAGGTTGTGAGGGAGAAAGACGAACGTGGGAGGACGCGGTTAGAGCAATTGGTTCCAATTAGTCAGCCCCAAGAAGACATCGTTTATTTTATTTTAGTGAAGAGAAACAACTGAGAGGAGGCCAGGCATTCTCACTCAATTTCATCTGGACGGAAAAGCTCGTACATTCAAGCCAGTAGCGACAGAGAGACGAACGAGGTAAAACGCAGTAACTAGCACTTAAAGGATCTGCTCTGTTTTTTCCTATTTGGCCTATGTTGTTTTGTTAAAACCATTTAAATTAATTTCTATATCAATGTTTAGTCATTAGGCATTAATGTATTATTTCAGAAATGACAAAACGTCATTAATTAAGTCAAAATTGCCTTAATCCGTGTGCAGTTTCCTCATTTTGCGGGTATTTTTTGTCTCGCTTTACGTGCCAAATTCATCGAACATCGGAATTAGACAAATTTATAGTGGATTTAGGGTATTGCTGATGTCCCGGTCGTAACGGCGTAGTCCATTTTGAGATCGGACGTCGTTTGGGTGACGATGAGGCTTAGTTCCCTCGTAATGCATGTTTTCGCAACATATTTTAATCCCCTTTGAGATTTACGACACAACCTCAAACCATCGAATTTGATCAAATAAAATATATATTCTGAGTGTCGGCGACATTCCGGAGGCAATGGTATTGTCTGTTCGTAAATCGGACGTTGTTTGGGTGGCGACGAGGCATCGTTTCTTTCGTAGCGCATGCATTCATATCATATTTGAGTCGCCTTTGAAATTTGCGACCTTACCTTAAACGATCTAATTTAATTAAATAAAATATAGACTTTTAATGTTGACGACGTTCCGGACGCAACGACGCCATCCGTTTTGCGATCGGATGTCATTTCACCACCGACGAGGCTAATTTCCCTCATAACGCGTTCCTTTGCATCATATTTGGATAGCCTCTGAAATTTACGACGCTACCTTAAATGATCCAAATTTATCAAACAGAATATAGATTCTTAATGTCGACGATGTTCTGGACACAATAACGTTGTTCGTTTGTCGATCGGACGTCGTTTGATCATCGTCGAGGCCTCGTTTCCCCCGTAGCGCAGAACTTTATATTGTATTTGCATCGCCTAGAAATTCACCACCATCTTGGATCATCCAAATTTATTAAATAAAATGTATATCCTGAATTTCAACGACGTTCCGGACACAATGGCGTTCTCCGTTTGTCGATCGAATGTCGTCTGAGCATTTTCGAGGGCTCGTTTCCAACGTAACATAGGCCTTTATATCATATTTTAAATTGCCTAGGAATTCGTGACACCACCGATGACCGTTGCAACAAATGAAGATCCAAAAAATGTTTCAATCATCTCTCTAGCAGTGGATTTTAATCTTTTATAATCATTAGGACTCTTCTTATCAGCAAATGCATGAGGGTTGAGGAGCTTCAACACGGACCTTTCTCCAAGCGCTCTAATCTAAATATTTCCGTCTTCTTTTTAATGACCGTTGCAATCATTATTGCAGCTGAGCCCATTCGAATTATTATCAAAATTCTACTACCAAAACTTCCATAAGCCAAAGGGATGAGCATATTCTCCCATTTACTTTTATCCTACTTTTCATCATCATCCAAAAATATCATCCAGCACAAGCAAGAACTTTTGGACATGATCTTAACCCCAAAGACTTATTTTGAAGTGCCTTAAGCATCTCCAAAAGAGGCCTCTCCTTATTAAGAGATTCCAACATATCTGTAATGACTTTTCTTCACATCAAAGTCGTTGGCAACACAAACTCACATTTTAAGATCAAATTCCTTTGTCATTTCATCTTCATAAACACGTTGCAAGAGTTGTTTTTCCTATACCATCATGGTCAACTATAGACAGAAGAGGAATGTTTATGTACCAAGTAGTCCAAAGGCTCATTTGATGGCTTCCTAAACCACAGCATAATAAACTCCTTGGCATAGCTTTTACTAAGGAGATCATTTATAGGTCAGGATCTTGTGGCAGGGGTCAACAAATGACCCCCAACAAATATGATTCGTGTCTAGAGCGAATCATGTTTGTTGTATGTTAGTTGACGGTCTTTATTAGCTCCCCACATTTAGCATTTTTTTCTTTTGTCGTCATTATTTTTTTTTTTTTTGAAACATTCTTCTTATTTTCCCTGTGCAGGGAATGTTTCGCTGGCAGAGACATGACGACCTGCCTCCGGGCGAGCCTAGCGAGGATGCCATCTGGACGGCTATCGACAGGCATGACCCTCAGGGCAGTGCTGATATTCGTGATAGACTAGAGCAGCATCAGGACATGCTGCAGGGGCGGGACATCTTCCACAATTTCTTTGCTCGTTCCCCCTTACTTCCAGAGCTTCCTAAGGACTTCCTTGCTTCTGAGAACCCAGACAGGCGGGTCACCAGTCTCAGGTTACAGTACGGGGAGTACCACCCGTTAGAGAGTTCTATGGCACAAGTTGGCTATGGCACCTGTGACATTTTAGTGCCGGCAGCAGATACGCTTGAGCCGATTGGACAGTCGAGTTTGTTGAGCCACCGTCAGCTACAGTCGTCACCCCCTCTAGAGTGGCCTAGGGACTCAGTAGTTGGACAGATTCAGAGCCCGGTCAGTGGCTATGTTTGTTGGGCTCGTTACTTACTTCAAGCGTATAGGGAGACTCTTCGAGCAGCGGGGATCTACGAGGCAGTGTACGCCTCACTGTTTGACTACGGACGCCTCCCCACTTCTTGGGCTCGTGGTTTAGTTGAGTTTTGGGATGTCAGTCGTAGCACCTGCTGGGTCGGAGCAGAGGAGATCACAGTCACCCTTTCAGACTTGCAGGCAGTGTCTGGGTTGCCAGTCTTTGGGCACAGTTTCGAGGAGTGTGTTCCCCCTGATGAGCAGTTGTTCCACCGGATTCCCTCGATGGATGGTGACAGGAGAGGCAGACTGCTACTGCCAGATGTTTACCCCAGGCTTCTACAGCACTACCGTCAGACTTATAGGTCAGCACGAGGTTTGCCGATGCGTTCTCGAGTCACCATGCATGTATGCGTTTGGGTTTGTTATTTTCTACAGGAGGAGTACTTGTCTTCCGTTACAGTGTTAGTACATGACCCGTTTGGCTGTAGCCTGCAACGCGGAACTCCACTGTCTGAGGAGACCGCCGAGCCTTCTTCTTTAGCCGATTACACTTCTCTTGGACTAGCAGATGTTGACGAGCAGCTTTTACTAGCAGGATTTTTGGCACTTTGGCTTAGCACTTTTGTACTTCCACTCAGGATGGGGTCTCTGAGGTGCAGTGTTCTCTTAGCAGCCAGTCAGCTATTAGTGGGACAGAGACTTGCTTTAGCTCTTGTTGTCCTTACCAGAGTGTACAGGGTCTTACGGACCATTTCTGAGTCAGACTCCTTGGCTGTACGAGATTCGGTTTTACCATGGCAGTACCTGTACGCGTGGGTCCACTTACATGTTCGAGGTGTTTTTTCCTGTTTAGAGACTCCTGACTACTTTTTTTAGAGGGGATACCCTACAGTTCTTCAGTTGTCTCAGGCATCCTCTACCTTTGAGTCAGAGAGGATTCGTCTCTTTTTCTTTGCCCCACAGTTGGTTACAGACAGATTTGCTTTAGTCCACCAGCCAGACTCTGTCAGTTTACCACCACACCAGAGGGGTACAGTTATGGTGGATGGGGTTGACCATAAAAGCAGACGTACTTTACTACAAAGGAGATAAGGTTTTCTAGTTGCTGAGTACTTTATCAGCATGCGTCTAGGCTGGTTGTGCTACAGGGCGGGTACTCTAGTGACTTTGGAGGGCTACCAACCCAATAGGGTCGCTAGGCAGTTTGGACTCTCCCAGGCCACAGCTTACGATGGACGACCACTAATCCCTGGGGTTTCAGATACACAGCGCATGGATATAGTCCCACTAGAGACCCGCCTCTACGTAGCAGCTATCACTTGGTTACACTTACTGAGGCTGGGGACGGGCTCCAGCTTTCTTTTGGCTCAGCCGTCTGCTCCTACAGTCATGAGCTACACACGGTTGTGCTGGGTACGACAGTCTTTTGGGCTTGCTTTGGAGCATGGCGCGAGGAGGTAAGAGCGTCGAGTACAAGAGCTTGGGTCATCGAGGGGACGTAGGTCCCGTCGTGATTTTTCAGATGTTACTTTTGAGAGAGGTACTTTTTCACCCGCTCCCTTTTTTATCAAGTTGATTGAATATTGATTGCTTAATTTGTTATTGATACAGGGACAGATACTGAGGCCCATACTACTGCTGGGGTCGTAGTTCCTTCTCCGGCGAGAGCTCCAGATGTGGCACCTGAGCCACCCTGTGTCGAGACTGTCAAGCCTTCGCGCAGCCGTGCCGGCTCCCAGCGTACTTCATCTTCTCGGATGTCTGTAGATGTTCACACTCTACTTGGAGACTCTAGCGAGATCTCACAGAGACCGAGGAGATCAGACTTTACCGGCTACAGTACGTTGGACCCTCCAGACGACTTTTCTTTTCCGGTGTACCCTTACGGGTCTTTCTGTCCTGGGGAGTCTTCAGGGACCGGTGTAGGCATCTTTCCTGAGTTTTCTGAGGCACCGTCATACACATCATCGGCCTTAGACTTGGTACCTGTGGAGTTTTCTTTCTTTCCTGAGTGCCCCCAGACTGACACTGCGGGCCCTTATTCTGTTCCTGCTGGCTACTCTGCTGACTCTGCGAGCCCCTCAATAAGTACGGGTTTGTCTTAAATTAATTCCTTTTGCCACATTATAATATTATCTATTATTATATTAATTGCTTTTAATTCTTTATGTAGTGCCTGAGGGGGCTGACTATACTTCAAAAATTCTTTGTTATGTCCTTCTACCCCCGGATTCAAGGAGTGTTATTAGGTGCAACAACACCATAGGGCTTTTGAGAGATCTGATTTACAGTATTGATCCAAAATCTCCGGAGACTTGGATCGAGTTTATTCCTTCTGCTGACCGACTCCTCGGGTTACTTGCCAGTTTTGGGGTGAGCCATACCGAGTTACTTTTCTGGGAGTCGATGTGCCGTGAGGCGGAGTCTTACATCTGGAGATTGTGGTACCTTTCTGTCTTGTGGACCAGAGCTACAGTTCCAGAGCTGGAGGGGAGAGTTGCTATACGACGGAGGCTTGCTGATGACATCCATAATAGGTTTGGCAGTAGTGCTGTGGCCTTGAGGAGGCATCGTCAAAGCTCTTTCAGCATGACCCAGGAGTTTGACAGACTGACGACTCGCTTGCAAAACATTTGGAGAGATGCTAAACAAGTGATTTCACAGAGGCTTCACTTAAGGGAAGGGAGCGACCGGCGCGACCGCCTCACTAGGAGGGAGGAGCAGCGCCACCAAGCTTTGCACCAGGAGATGGTGGCAGCTGACTCTTCACTGACACGGGCTGTGGAGGAGCTTCAGACTGCTCAGTTAGAGTTCCAGGCTTTGGCTGAGGTTACTGAAAAGATAGAGAGTTTACAGGCTCGCATCTCCTGACTTGTGCTTGTCTTTTATTTTCCTGAGAATTATACCTTGTGGTGTCTGTACTCCTTTAGTGTTTCGAGTCTCAGTGTACTTGTACTTCATGATGATTATAATATATATGGAGGACTTTTTTTTTCTTTTCAGTGTTTCTTTGTTTCTTCTTTTTTTTGTGTACTCTGAGCTGTACTGAGCCGTGCGCTAGAGCTGTACTCTGAGCTTGAGTTTTGGACTGATATTATTGGTATTACTGGGGATTTTAAATATTTATTTGGAGATCTCGGCACGCAGCGCGATGTCGACCCAAATAAATATTTAAAATGCCCCCAGCCTTTGAGGATAGTTATGAGCAGTGCTGCTTCAGCCACTAGTCGTAATCAGTAGCCTTTAACTTTAGCTCAAATTTTAAAATTTTTGGCTCCTTCTATCATATGCTTTGTGCGATGGACTTGACGAATGATTTGTAGGTTCTTGGATTCAGTTGATAGTATCAAATATGGATAGTATATTAATCCTTAATCATTTGAGAAGACTTTTAATCTGAGTCACTTGAGTTCATCAGATTAGGCGAGCTAGGATTTAGTAGCTCTTTGTCTTCCAGTTGCTGAAACGGGGTCCCTCTACTGTGGCCTTTCTTATGGCGTATTGAGTAGACGAAACTGCCAGCGATCCGGCCATATTTGGGCGTGTTGGATCTGACCTTTTACACCTAATCAGGCTTCAGACTCGAGCTATAGAAAATGTGCTCTATGATACTGAATCTTCTGAAGTTAGCAGATTTGAAGTCATCCTTTGTGGTTAAAGACTTGGAATCTATGCACATTTTGTGGGTGTTTGAGACTCTTCTTTTTCACTGGAATTCCGATTCTCCGGTCAATTAGGTGAGTCTTGTAGACTACGACTCCTAGAGCTCGTTGAGTCAAATCAGCCTTCACTCTTCCTACAGTTCTTACTAATAGGTTAACGAAGTGGGGTTCCGCTACTACGACTTTTCTTATGGCGTGTTGAGTAAACAAAACTGCCAGCGATTCGGCCATATTTGGGCGTATTGGATCCGACCTTTACACCCATTCGAACCTGAAGCTTCGGGCTGTTGGAAGCCTTCAAGCTTTTCTGGCTCAATTTGTTGGAGCGTATATTCACAAAAATCTCTTTTTTGACTTTTGAAATCTTAGCACACTAGATGGAGAGATGTCCTAAACTTCAGGGAAAGAAAAAAAAAATCACCCACATATACACTGATAATAAAAGTTATCACATCCTGATTTAAAGGGATGTTCGCAGTCGAGGATTTTAAATATTTACTCGGGGATCTCGGCACGCAGTGCGATGTCAACCCGAATAAATATATATAAAAATATTCCCTCCTTTTTTTTGCAAAATTTACATTTCATAGTTTTAAATATTTATTTGGAGATTTCGGCACGCAGCGCGATATCGACCCGAATAAATATTTAAAATGCCCCCAGTTTTTTTTTTTTTGCAAAATTGACATTCGGGAGTTTTAAATATTTATTTGGGGATCTCAGCACGCAGCGCGATGTCGACCCGAATAAATATTTAAAATACCCCCAGTTTTTTTTTTCGAAATGCATTCTTGTGCCACAAGAGAATTTCGAAATATATATGTTATAAATATACTAGTGGATATTTGTCAGATACACAACAGAATTTTAAATACATGTTGATTCCTATGCATGATACTTCTTCAAGTATCGGCCATTAATTGGGGGTATAGGCCTTTGACCCTCCAGGTCAATTAATTGATAAGCTCCTCCTAGGTACACCTTCTCAATGACGAACGGGCCTTCCCAATTGGACACAAATTTTTCACCAATTTTTTGATGTGGGATGATTGGCCTTCTCAACACCAGGACCAGCTCCCCTTCTTGAAATGTTTGATGGCGTACCATTCGATCAAATGATTTTGTCATCCTCGCCCGATAGATCTCCAAATTCTGTTGAGCATGTAGTCTGACTTCATCGAGCGCATCAAGTTCTTCCATTTTCAATCGGGCATTTTGCTCCTGAGTTAGGTCGCACTGGATAGCTACACGAAGCGATGGCAGCTCGATTTCCAATGGCAATACAGCTTCAACCCCAAACACCAGTGAGTAGGGAGTGGCTTTAGTCGGCGTCTTGTAAGTAGTACGATACGCCCAGAGTGCCTCCACCATTTTAGTATGCCACTCTCTTTTATTCTTGGTGAGGATCTTCTTTACAGTTTTACCAGCGTCTTGTTAAAGGCCTCCGCCAAGCCATTGGCCCTTGGATTATATATTGATGAATATCTCCAATCGATCTTGTGACGCTCGACGAACTTGTATATTTTCATGCTCTTGAATGTTGTGCCGTTTTTTGAGATTACACGACGCGGTACATCAAATTTATAGACAGCATTATGGGTGAAGAAGTTAATCACATGCTCTGACGTGACTTCTTTGAATGGGGCTACTTCTGCCCACTTAGAGAAATAATCTGTTGCTGCTAGAATGAAACAATGTCCAGCTGATGATGGCGGATCTATCGGTCCAATTATATCAGTTCCCCAGCATTCGAATGGCCAGGAAGCTATTGTTGGGTGCAGTGGATTTGGCGGCTGATGAATAACATCACCGTGAATCTGACATTCATGGCACCTCTTAGCATGATTAATACAATTTGTCACAATTGTTGGCCAATAATAAATCATCCTCTTGATTTTAGCAGCCATTTTAGGACCTGATTGATGTGCACCACAAAGTCCTTCGTGGACTTCTGTGACTACTTTATCAGCTTCCTTGGTCCCTAGGCATCTTAGTCACATTTGGTCAACAGCCCGTCGATACAACGTGTCGTTGACAAATGCATATCGTAGAGCCCTTTTTCGAATTTGTGCGGCCATAGACTTTTCTGTCGGGAGTTTATTTTCTTTGAAGTAGTCAATGAATGGCTGCCTCCAATCATTTTCGACTTCAATATCTAAACAATGCCACCATGATTCTGAAGCTTGACTAGCTTTACGTCTCTTGGCCACATGATATTCTTCCGGATAATTTTCCATAACAATCTGATGGAGGGGTTGAGGCTCAACTGGAATTATATCCTGCTTGCCTGGATTTGATATCTCTTCTGCCATCGGAAATTGTAATAGAGCAGGCTCCAAGATTCGACGATTATAAACCCCGATGAATATAGGCTTCTCTTCATTGGTATTTGCCATCTCCTTGGCCAATTTGGCTAAACAATCTGCTTTGCCATTCTGCCCTCGAGGAACTCGAGCTAATTCAACATTTGGCAACTGTTTCAG